>NC_034189.2:2150938-2354953 GCF_002021735.2 Oncorhynchus kisutch | reverse complement strand
TTAGAGACAGTAGATCTAGCTGGTCTGTCATATATAATAGAGACAGTAGATCTAGCTGGTCTGTCATAATATAATAGAGACAGTAGATCTAGCTGGTCTGTCATAATATAATAGAGACAGTAGATCTAGCTGGTCTGTCATATTATATAGAGACAGTGACAGTAGATCTAGCTGGTCTGTCATAATATAATAGAGACAGTAGATCTAGCTGGTCTGTCATAATATAATAGAGACAGTAGATCTAGCTGGTCTGTCATAATATATAGAGACAGTAGATCTAGCTGGTCTGTCATAATATAATAGAGACAGTAGATCTAGCTGGTCTGTCATAATATAATAGAGACAGTAGATCTAGCTGGTCTGTCATAATATAATAGAGACAGTAGATCTAGCTGGTCTGTCATAATATAATAGAGACAGTAGATCTAGCTGGTCTGTCATAATATAATAGAGACAGTAGATCTAGCTGGTCTGTCATATTATAATAGAGACAGTAGATCTAGCTGGTCTGTCATAAATATAGAGACAGTAGATCTAGCTGGTCTGTCATAATATAATAGAGACAGTAGATCTAGCTGGTCTGTCATAATATAATAGAGACAGTAGATCTAGCTGGTCTGTCATATATAATAGAGACAGTAGATCTAGCTGGTCTGTCATAATATAATAGAGACAGTAGATCTAGCTGGTCTGTCATATATAATAGAGACAGTAGATCTAGCTGGTCTGTCATAATATAATAGAGACAGTAGATCTAGCTGGTCTGTCATATATAATAGAGACAGTAGATCTAGCTGGTCTGTCATAATATAATAGAGACAGTAGATCTAGCTGGTCTGTCATAATATAATAGAGACAGTAGATCTAGCTGGTCTGTCATAATATAATAGAGACAGTAGATCTAGCTGGTCTGTCATAATATAATAGAGACAGTAGATCTAGCTGGTCTGTCAATATAATAGAGACAGTAGATCTAGCTGGTCTGTCATAATATAATAGAGACAGTAGATCTAGCTGGTCTGTCATAATATAATAGAGACAGTAGATCTAGCTGGTCTGTCATAATATAATAGAGACAGTAGATCTAGCTGGTCTGTCATATATATAGAGACAGTAGATCTAGCTGGTCTGTCATAATATAATAGAGACAGTAGATCTAGCTGGTCTGTCATAATATAATAGAGACAGTAGATCTAGCTGGTCTGTCATAATATAATAGAGACAGTAGATCTAGCTGGTCTGTCATAATATAATAGAGACAGTAGATCTAGCTGGTCTGTCATAATATAATAGAGACAGTAGATCTAGCTGGTCTGTCATAATATAATAGAGACAGTAGATCTAGCTGGTCTGTCATAATATAATAGAGACAGTAGATCTAGCTGGTCTGTCATAATATAATAGAGACAGTAGATCTAGCTGGTCTGTCATAATATAAAGAGACAGTAGATCTAGCTGGTCTGTCATATATAATAGAGACAGTAGATCTAGCTGGTCTGTCATAATATAATAGAGACAGTAGATCTAGCTGGTCTGTCATAATATAATAGAGACAGTAGATCTAGCTGGTCTGTCATAATATAATAGAGACAGTAGATCTAGTGTCTAAATATAATATAGACAGGACACTAGCTGGTCTGTCATAATATAATAGAGACAGTAGATCTAGCTGGTCTGTCATATATAATAGAGACAGTAGATCTAGCTGGTCTGTCATAAATAATAGAGACAGTAGATCTAGCTGGTCTGTCATAATATAATAGAGACAGTAGATCTAGCTGGTCTGTCATAATATAATAGAGACAGTAGATCTAGCTGGTCTGTCATAATATAATAGAGACAGTAGATCTAGCTGGTCTGTCATAATATAATAGAGACAGTAGATCTAGCTGGTCTGTCATAATATAATAGAGACAGTAGATCTAGCTGGTCTGTCATAATATAATAGAGACAGTAGATCTAGCTGGTCTGTCATATATAATAGAGACAGTAGATCTAGCTGGTCTGTCATAATATAATAGAGACAGTAGATCTAGCTGGTCTGTCATAATATAATAGAGACAGTAGATCTAGCTGGTCTGTCATAATATAATAGAGACAGTAGATCTAGCTGGTCTGTCATATATAATAGAGACAGTAGATCTAGCTGGTCTGTCATAATATAATAGAGACAGTAGATCTAGCTGGTCTGTCATAATATAATAGAGACAGTAGATCTAGCTGGTCTGTCATAATATAATAGAGACAGTAGATCTAGCTGGTCTGTCATAATATAATAGAGACAGTAGATCTAGCTGGTCTGTCATAATATAATAGAGACAGTAGATCTAGCTGGTCTGTCATAATATAATAGAGACAGTAGATCTAGCTGGTCTGTCATAATATAATAGAGACAGTAGATCTAGCTGGTCTGTCATAATATAATAGAGACAGTAGATCTAGCTGGTCTGTCATAATATAATAGAGACAGTAGATCTAGCTGGTCTGTCATAATATAATAGAGACAGTAGATCTAGCTGGTCTGTCATAATATAATAGAGACAGTAGATCTAGCTGGTCTGTCATAATATAATAGAGACAGTAGATCTAGCTGGTCTGTCATAATATAATAGAGACAGTAGATCTAGCTGGTCTGTCATAATATAATAGAGACAGTAGATCTAGCTGGTCTGTCATAATATAATAGAGACAGTAGATCTAGCTGGTCTGTCATAATATAATAGAGACAGTAGATCTAGCTGGTCTGTCATAATATAATAGAGACAGTAGATCTAGCTGGTCTGTCATAATATAATAGAGACAGTAGATCTAGCTGGTCTGTCATAATATAATAGAGACAGTAGATCTAGCTGGTCTGTCATATATAATAGAGACAGTAGATCTAGCTGGTCTGTCATAATATAATAGAGACAGTAGATCTAGCTGGTCTGTCATAATATAATAGAGACAGTAGATCTAGCTGGTCTGTCATAATATAATAGAGACAGTAGATCTAGCTGGTCTGTCATAATATAATAGAGACAGTAGATCTAGCTGGTCTGTCATAATATAATAGAGACAGTAGATCTAGCTGGTCTGTCATAATATAATAGAGACAGTAGATCTAGCTGGTCTGTCATAATATAATAGAGACAGTAGATCTAGCTGGTCTGTCATAATATAATAGAGACAGTAGATCTAGCTGGTCTGTCATAATATAATAGAGACAGTAGATCTAGCTGGTCTGTCATAATATAATAGAGACAGTAGATCTAGCTGGTCTGTCATAATATAATAGAGACAGTAGATCTAGCTGGTCTGTCATAATATAATAGAGACAGTAGATCTAGCTGGTCTGTCATAATATAATAGAGACAGTAGATCTAGCTGGTCTGTCATAATATAATAGAGACAGTAGATCTAGCTGGTCTGTCATAATATAATAGAGACAGTAGATCTAGCTGGTCTGTCATAATATAATAGAGACAGTAGATCTAGCTGGTCTGTCATAATATAATAGAGACAGTAGATCTAGCTGGTCTGTCATAATATAATAGAGACAGTAGATCTAGCTGGTCTGTCATAATATAATAGAGACAGTAGATCTAGCTGGTCTGTCATAATATAGAGACAGTAGATCTAGCTGGTCTGTCATAATATAATAGAGACAGTAGATCTAGCTGGTCTGTCATATATAATAGAGACAGTAGATCTAGCTGGTCTGTCATAATATAATAGAGACAGTAGATCTAGCTGGTCTGTCATAATATAATAGAGACAGTAGATCTAGCTGGTCTGTCATAATATAATAGAGACAGTAGATCTAGCTGGTCTGTCATAATATAATAGAGACAGTAGATCTAGCTGGTCTGTCATAATATAATAGAGACAGTAGATCTAGCTGGTCTGTCATAATATAATAGAGACAGTAGATCTAGCTGGTCTGTCATATATAATAGAGACAGTAGATCTAGCTGGTCTGTCATAATATAATAGAGACAGTAGATCTAGCTGGTCTGTCATAATATAATAGAGACAGTAGATCTAGCTGGTCTGTCATAATATAATAGAGACAGTAGATCTAGCTGGTCTGTCATAATATAATAGAGACAGTAGATCTAGCTGGTCTGTCATAATATAATAGAGACAGTAGATCTAGCTGGTCTGTCATAATATAATAGAGACAGTAGATCTAGCTGGTCTGTCATAATATAATAGAGACAGTAGATCTAGCTGGTCTGTCATAATATAATAGAGACAGTAGATCTAGCTGGTCTGTCATAATATAATAGAGACAGTAGATCTAGCTGGTCTGTCATAATATAATA
Source organism: Oncorhynchus kisutch (assembly GCF_002021735.2). Taxonomy (NCBI): domain Eukaryota; kingdom Metazoa; phylum Chordata; class Actinopteri; order Salmoniformes; family Salmonidae; genus Oncorhynchus; species Oncorhynchus kisutch. The sequence continues at coordinate 2,350,646 of NC_034189.2, read as the reverse complement.
GAGACAGTAGATCTAGCTGGTCTGTCATAATATAATAGAGACAGTAGATCTAGCTGGTCTGTCATAATATAATAGAGACAGTAGATCTAGCTGGTCTGTCATAATATAATAGAGACAGTAGATCTAGCTGGTCTGTCATAATATAATAGAGACAGTAGATCTAGCTGGTCTGTCATAATATAATAGAGACAGTAGATCTAGCTGGTCTGTCATAATATAATAGAGACAGTAGATCTAGCTGGTCTGTCATAATATAATAGAGACAGTAGATCTAGCTGGTCTGTCATAATATAATAGAGACAGTAGATCTAGCTGGTCTGTCATAATATAATAGAGACAGTAGATCTAGCTGGTCTGTCATAATATAATAGAGACAGTAGATCTAGCTGGTCTGTCATAATATAATAGAGACAGTAGATCTAGCTGGTCTGTCATAATATAATAGAGACAGTAGATCTAGCTGGTCTGTCATAATATAATAGAGACAGTAGATCTAGCTGGTCTGTCATAATATAATAGAGACAGTAGATCTAGCTGGTCTGTCATAATATAATAGAGACAGTAGATCTAGCTGGTCTGTCATAATATAATAGAGACAGTAGATCTAGCTGGTCTGTCATAATATAATAGAGACAGTAGATCTAGCTGGTCTGTCATAATATAATAGAGACAGTAGATCTAGCTGGTCTGTCATAATATAATAGAGACAGTAGATCTAGCTGGTCTGTCATAATATAATAGAGACAGTAGATCTAGCTGGTCTGTCATAATATAATAGAGACAGTAGATCTAGCTGGTCTGTCATAATATAATAGAGACAGTAGATCTAGCTGGTCTGTCATAATATAATAGAGACAGTAGATCTAGCTGGTCTGTCATAATATAATAGAGACAGTAGATCTAGCTGGTCTGTCATAATATAATAGAGACAGTAGATCTAGCTGGTCTGTCATAATATAATAGAGACAGTAGATCTAGCTGGTCTGTCATAATATAATAGAGACAGTAGATCTAGCTGGTCTGTCATAATATAATAGAGACAGTAGATCTAGCTGGTCTGTCATAATATAATAGAGACAGTAGATCTAGCTGGTCTGTCATAATATAATAGAGACAGTAGATCTAGCTGGTCTGTCATAATATAATAGAGACAGTAGATCTAGCTGGTCTGTCATAATATAATAGAGACAGTAGATCTAGCTGGTCTGTCATAATATAATAGAGACAGTAGATCTAGCTGGTCTGTCATAATATAATAGAGACAGTAGATCTAGCTGGTCTGTCATAATATAATAGAGACAGTAGATCTAGCTGGTCTGTCATAATATAATAGAGACAGTAGATCTAGCTGGTCTGTCATAATATAATAGAGACAGTAGATCTAGCTGGTCTGTCATAATATAATAGAGACAGTAGATCTAGCTGGTCTGTCATAATATAATAGAGACAGTAGATCTAGCTGGTCTGTCATAATATAATAGAGACAGTAGATCTAGCTGGTCTGTCATAATATAATAGAGACAGTAGATCTAGCTGGTCTGTCATAATATAATAGAGACAGTAGATCTAGCTGGTCTGTCATAATATAATAGAGACAGTAGATCTAGCTGGTCTGTCATAATATAATAGAGACAGTAGATCTAGCTGGTCTGTCATAATATAATAGAGACAGTAGATCTAGCTGGTCTGTCATAATATAATAGAGACAGTAGATCTAGCTGGTCTGTCATAATATAATAGAGACAGTAGATCTAGCTGGTCTGTCATAATATAATAGAGACAGTAGATCTAGCTGGTCTGTCATAATATAATAGAGACAGTAGATCTAGCTGGTCTGTCATAATATAATAGAGACAGTAGATCTAGCTGGTCTGTCATAATATAATAGAGACAGTAGATCTAGCTGGTCTGTCATAATATAATAGAGACAGTAGATCTAGCTGGTCTGTCATAATATAATAGAGACAGTAGATCTAGCTGGTCTGTCATAATATAATAGAGACAGTAGATCTAGCTGGTCTGTCATAATATAATAGAGACAGTAGATCTAGCTGGTCTGTCATAATATAATAGAGACAGTAGATCTAGCTGGTCTGTCATAATATAATAGAGACAGTAGATCTAGCTGGTCTGTCATAATATAATAGAGACAGTAGATCTAGCTGGTCTGTCATAATATAATAGAGACAGTAGATCTAGCTGGTCTGTCATAATATAATAGAGACAGTAGATCTAGCTGGTCTGTCATATATAATAGAGACAGTAGATCTAGCTGGTCTGTCATAATATAATAGAGACAGTAGATCTAGCTGGTCTGTCATAATATAATAGAGACAGTAGATCTAGCTGGTCTGTCATAATATAATAGAGACAGTAGATCTAGCTGGTCTGTCATAATATAATAGAGACAGTAGATCTAGCTGGTCTGTCATAATATAATAGAGACAGTAGATCTAGCTGGTCTGTCATAATATAATAGAGACAGTAGATCTAGCTGGTCTGTCATAATATAATAGAGACAGTAGATCTAGCTGGTCTGTCATAATATAATAGAGACAGTAGATCTAGCTGGTCTGTCATAATATAATAGAGACAGTAGATCTAGCTGGTCTGTCATAATATAATAGAGACAGTAGATCTAGCTGGTCTGTCATAATATAATAGAGACAGTAGATCTAGCTGGTCTGTCATAATATAATAGAGACAGTAGATCTAGCTGGTCTGTCATAATATAATAGAGACAGTAGATCTAGCTGGTCTGTCATAATATAATAGAGACAGTAGATCTAGCTGGTCTGTCATAATATAATAGAGACAGTAGATCTAGCTGGTCTGTCATAATATAATAGAGACAGTAGATCTAGCTGGTCTGTCATAATATAATAGAGACAGTAGATCTAGCTGGTCTGTCATAATATAATAGAGACAGTAGATCTAGCTGGTCTGTCATAATATAATAGAGACAGTAGATCTAGCTGGTCTGTCATAATATAATAGAGACAGTAGATCTAGCTGGTCTGTCATAATATAATAGAGACAGTAGATCTAGCTGGTCTGTCATAATATAATAGAGACAGTAGATCTAGCTGGTCTGTCATAATATAATAGAGACAGTAGATCTAGCTGGTCTGTCATAATATAATAGAGACAGTAGATCTAGCTGGTCTGTCATAATATAATAGAGACAGTAGATCTAGCTGGTCTGTCATAATATAATAGAGACAGTAGATCTAGCTGGTCTGTCATAATATAATAGAGACAGTAGATCTAGCTGGTCTGTCATAATATAATAGAGACAGTAGATCTAGCTGGTCTGTCATAATATAATAGAGACAGTAGATCTAGCTGGTCTGTCATAATATAATAGAGACAGTAGATCTAGCTGGTCTGTCATAATATAATAGAGACAGTAGATCTAGCTGGTCTGTCATAATATAATAGAGACAGTAGATCTAGCTGGTCTGTCATAATATAATAGAGACAGTAGATCTAGCTGGTCTGTCATAATATAATAGAGACAGTAGATCTAGCTGGTCTGTCATAATATAATAGAGACAGTAGATCTAGCTGGTCTGTCATAATATAATAGAGACAGTAGATCTAGCTGGTCTGTCATAATATAATAGAGACAGTAGATCTAGCTGGTCTGTCATAATATAATAGAGACAGTAGATCTAGCTGGTCTGTCATAATATAATAGAGACAGTAGATCTAGCTGGTCTGTCATAATATAATAGAGACAGTAGATCTAGCTGGTCTGTCATAATATAATAGAGACAGTAGATCTAGCTGGTCTGTCATAATATAATAGAGACAGTAGATCTAGCTGGTCTGTCATAATATAATAGAGACAGTAGATCTAGCTGGTCTGTCATAATATAATAGAGACAGTAGATCTAGCTGGTCTGTCATAATATAATAGAGACAGTAGATCTAGCTGGTCTGTCATAATATAATAGAGACAGTAGATCTAGCTGGTCTGTCATAATATAATAGAGACAGTAGATCTAGCTGGTCTGTCATAATATAATAGAGACAGTAGATCTAGCTGGTCTGTCATAATATAATAGAGACAGTAGATCTAGCTGGTCTGTCATAATATAATAGAGACAGTAGATCTAGCTGGTCTGTCATAATATAATAGAGACAGTAGATCTAGCTGGTCTGTCATAATATAATAGAGACAGTAGATCTAGCTGGTCTGTCATAATATAATAGAGACAGTAGATCTAGCTGGTCTGTCATAATATAATAGAGACAGTAGATCTAGCTGGTCTGTCATAATATAATAGAGACAGTAGATCTAGCTGGTCTGTCATAATATAATAGAGACAGTAGATCTAGCTGGTCTGTCATAATATAATAGAGACAGTAGATCTAGCTGGTCTGTCATAATATAATAGAGACAGTAGATCTAGCTGGTCTGTCATAATATAATAGAGACAGTAGATCTAGCTGGTCTGTCATAATATAATAGAGACAGTAGATCTAGCTGGTCTGTCATAATATAATAGAGACAGTAGATCTAGCTGGTCTGTCATAATATAATAGAGACAGTAGATCTAGCTGGTCTGTCATAATATAATAGAGACAGTAGATCTAGCTGGTCTGTCATAATATAATAGAGACAGTAGATCTAGCTGGTCTGTCATAATATAATAGAGACAGTAGATCTAGCTGGTCTGTCATAATATAATAGAGACAGTAGATCTAGCTGGTCTGTCATAATATAATAGAGACAGTAGATCTAGCTGGTCTGTCATAATATAATAGAGACAGTAGATCTAGCTGGTCTGTCATAATATAATAGAGACAGTAGATCTAGCTGGTCTGTCATAATATAATAGAGACAGTAGATCTAGCTGGTCTGTCATAATATAATAGAGACAGTAGATCTAGCTGGTCTGTCATAATATAATAGAGACAGTAGATCTAGCTGGTCTGTCATAATATAATAGAGACAGTAGATCTAGCTGGTCTGTCATAATATAATAGAGACAGTAGATCTAGCTGGTCTGTCATAATATAATAGAGACAGTAGATCTAGCTGGTCTGTCATAATATAATAGAGACAGTAGATCTAGCTGGTCTGTCATAATATAATAGAGACAGTAGATCTAGCTGGTCTGTCATAATATAATAGAGACAGTAGATCTAGCTGGTCTGTCATAATATAATAGAGACAGTAGATCTAGCTGGTCTGTCATAATATAATAGAGACAGTAGATCTAGCTGGTCTGTCATAATATAATAGAGACAGTAGATCTAGCTGGTCTGTCATAATATAATAGAGACAGTAGATCTAGCTGGTCTGTCATAATATAATAGAGACAGTAGATCTAGCTGGTCTGTCATAATATAATAGAGACAGTAGATCTAGCTGGTCTGTCATAATATAATAGAGACAGTAGATCTAGCTGGTCTGTCATAATATAATAGAGACAGTAGATCTAGCTGGTCTGTCATAATATAATAGAGACAGTAGATCTAGCTGGTCTGTCATAATATAATAGAGACAGTAGATCTAGCTGGTCTGTCATAATATAATAGAGACAGTAGATCTAGCTGGTCTGTCATAATATAATAGAGACAGTAGATCTAGCTGGTCTGTCATAATATAATAGAGACAGTAGATCTAGCTGGTCTGTCATAATATAATAGAGACAGTAGATCTAGCTGGTCTGTCATAATATAATAGAGACAGTAGATCTAGCTGGTCTGTCATAATATAATAGAGACAGTAGATCTAGCTGGTCTGTCATAATATAATAGAGACAGTAGATCTAGCTGGTCTGTCATAATATAATAGAGACAGTAGATCTAGCTGGTCTGTCATAATATAATAGAGACAGTAGATCTAGCTGGTCTGTCATAATATAATAGAGACAGTAGATCTAGCTGGTCTGTCATAATATAATAGAGACAGTAGATCTAGCTGGTCTGTCATAATATAATAGAGACAGTAGATCTAGCTGGTCTGTCATAATATAATAGAGACAGTAGATCTAGCTGGTCTGTCATAATATAATAGAGACAGTAGATCTAGCTGGTCTGTCATAATATAATAGAGACAGTAGATCTAGCTGGTCTGTCATAATATAATAGAGACAGTAGATCTAGCTGGTCTGTCATAATATAATAGAGACAGTAGATCTAGCTGGTCTGTCATAATATAATAGAGACAGTAGATCTAGCTGGTCTGTCATAATATAATAGAGACAGTAGATCTAGCTGGTCTGTCATAATATAATAGAGACAGTAGATCTAGCTGGTCTGTCATAATATAATAGAGACAGTAGATCTAGCTGGTCTGTCATAATATAATAGAGACAGTAGATCTAGCTGGTCTGTCATAATATAATAGAGACAGTAGATCTAGCTGGTCTGTCATAATATAATAGAGACAGTAGATCTAGCTGGTCTGTCATAATATAATAGAGACAGTAGATCTAGCTGGTCTGTCATAATATAATAGAGACAGTAGATCTAGCTGGTCTGTCATAATATAATAGAGACAGTAGATCTAGCTGGTCTGTCATAATATAATAGAGACAGTAGATCTAGCTGGTCTGTCATAATATAATAGAGACAGTAGATCTAGCTGGTCTGTCATAATATAATAGAGACAGTAGATCTAGCTGGTCTGTCATAATATAATAGAGACAGTAGATCTAGCTGGTCTGTCATAATATAATAGAGACAGTAGATCTAGCTGGTCTGTCATAATATAATAGAGACAGTAGATCTAGCTGGTCTGTCATAATATAATAGAGACAGTAGATCTAGCTGGTCTGTCATAATATAATAGAGACAGTAGATCTAGCTGGTCTGTCATAATATAATAGAGACAGTAGATCTAGCTGGTCTGTCATAATATAATAGAGACAGTAGATCTAGCTGGTCTGTCATAATATAATAGAGACAGTAGATCTAGCTGGTCTGTCATAATATAATAGAGACAGTAGATCTAGCTGGTCTGTCATAATATAATAGAGACAGTAGATCTAGCTGGTCTGTCATAATATAATAGAGACAGTAGATCTAGCTGGTCTGTCATAATATAATAGAGACAGTAGATCTAGCTGGTCTGTCATAATATAATAGAGACAGTAGATCTAGCTGGTCTGTCATAATATAATAGAGACAGTAGATCTAGCTGGTCTGTCATAATATAATAGAGACAGTAGATCTAGCTGGTCTGTCATAATATAATAGAGACAGTAGATCTAGCTGGTCTGTCATAATATAATAGAGACAGTAGATCTAGCTGGTCTGTCATAATATAATAGAGACAGTAGATCTAGCTGGTCTGTCATAATATAATAGAGACAGTAGATCTAGCTGGTCTGTCATAATATAATAGAGACAGTAGATCTAGCTGGTCTGTCATAATATAATAGAGACAGTAGATCTAGCTGGTCTGTCATAATATAATAGAGACAGTAGATCTAGCTGGTCTGTCATAATATAATAGAGACAGTAGATCTAGCTGGTCTGTCATAATATAATAGAGACAGTAGATCTAGCTGGTCTGTCATAATATAATAGAGACAGTAGATCTAGCTGGTCTGTCATAATATAATAGAGACAGTAGATCTAGCTGGTCTGTCATAATATAATAGAGACAGTAGATCTAGCTGGTCTGTCATAATATAATAGAGACAGTAGATCTAGCTGGTCTGTCATAATATAATAGAGACAGTAGATCTAGCTGGTCTGTCATAATATAATAGAGACAGTAGATCTAGCTGGTCTGTCATAATATAATAGAGACAGTAGATCTAGCTGGTCTGTCATAATATAATAGAGACAGTAGATCTAGCTGGTCTGTCATAATATAATAGAGACAGTAGATCTAGCTGGTCTGTCATAATATAATAGAGACAGTAGATCTAGCTGGTCTGTCATAATATAATAGAGACAGTAGATCTAGCTGGTCTGTCATAATATAATAGAGACAGTAGATCTAGCTGGTCTGTCATAATATAATAGAGACAGTAGATCTAGCTGGTCTGTCATAATATAATAGAGACAGTAGATCTAGCTGGTCTGTCATAATATAATAGAGACAGTAGATCTAGCTGGTCTGTCATAATATAATAGAGACAGTAGATCTAGCTGGTCTGTCATAATATAATAGAGACAGTAGATCTAGCTGGTCTGTCATAATATAATAGAGACAGTAGATCTAGCTGGTCTGTCATAATATAATAGAGACAGTAGATCTAGCTGGTCTGTCATAATATAATAGAGACAGTAGATCTAGCTGGTCTGTCATAATATAATAGAGACAGTAGATCTAGCTGGTCTGTCATAATATAATAGAGACAGTAGATCTAGCTGGTCTGTCATAATATAATAGAGACAGTAGATCTAGCTGGTCTGTCATAATATAATAGAGACAGTAGATCTAGCTGGTCTGTCATAATATAATAGAGACAGTAGATCTAGCTGGTCTGTCATAATATAATAGAGACAGTAGATCTAGCTGGTCTGTCATAATATAATAGAGACAGTAGATCTAGCTGGTCTGTCATAATATAATAGAGACAGTAGATCTAGCTGGTCTGTCATAATATAATAGAGACAGTAGATCTAGCTGGTCTGTCATAATATAATAGAGACAGTAGATCTAGCTGGTCTGTCATAATATAATAGAGACAGTAGATCTAGCTGGTCTGTCATAATATAATAGAGACAGTAGATCTAGCTGGTCTGTCATAATATAATAGAGACAGTAGATCTAGCTGGTCTGTCATAATATAATAGAGACAGTAGATCTAGCTGGTCTGTCATAATATAATAGAGACAGTAGATCTAGCTGGTCTGTCATAATATAATAGAGACAGTAGATCTAGCTGGTCTGTCATAATATAATAGAGACAGTAGATCTAGCTGGTCTGTCATAATATAATAGAGACAGTAGATCTAGCTGGTCTGTCATAATATAATAGAGACAGTAGATCTAGCTGGTCTGTCATAATATAATAGAGACAGTAGATCTAGCTGGTCTGTCATAATATAATAGAGACAGTAGATCTAGCTGGTCTGTCATAATATAATAGAGACAGTAGATCTAGCTGGTCTGTCATAATATAATAGAGACAGTAGATCTAGCTGGTCTGTCATAATATAATAGAGACAGTAGATCTAGCTGGTCTGTCATAATATAATAGAGACAGTAGATCTAGCTGGTCTGTCATAATATAATAGAGACAGTAGATCTAGCTGGTCTGTCATAATATAATAGAGACAGTAGATCTAGCTGGTCTGTCATAATATAATAGAGACAGTAGATCTAGCTGGTCTGTCATAATATAATAGAGACAGTAGATCTAGCTGGTCTGTCATAATATAATAGAGACAGTAGATCTAGCTGGTCTGTCATAATATAATAGAGACAGTAGATCTAGCTGGTCTGTCATAATATAATAGAGACAGTAGATCTAGCTGGTCTGTCATAATATAATAGAGACAGTAGATCTAGCTGGTCTGTCATAATATAATAGAGACAGTAGATCTAGCTGGTCTGTCATAATATAATAGAGACAGTAGATCTAGCTGGTCTGTCATAATATAATAGAGACAGTAGATCTAGCTGGTCTGTCATAATATAATAGAGACAGTAGATCTAGCTGGTCTGTCATAATATAATAGAGACAGTAGATCTAGCTGGTCTGTCATAATATAATAGAGACAGTAGATCTAGCTGGTCTGTCATAATATAATAGAGACAGTAGATCTAGCTGGTCTGTCATAATATAATAGAGACAGTAGATCTAGCTGGTCTGTCATAATATAATAGAGACAGTAGATCTAGCTGGTCTGTCATAATATAATAGAGACAGTAGATCTAGCTGGTCTGTCATAATATAATAGAGACAGTAGATCTAGCTGGTCTGTCATAATATAATAGAGACAGTAGATCTAGCTGGTCTGTCATAATATAATAGAGACAGTAGATCTAGCTGGTCTGTCATAATATAATAGAGACAGTAGATCTAGCTGGTCTGTCATAATATAATAGAGACAGTAGATCTAGCTGGTCTGTCATAATATAATAGAGACAGTAGATCTAGCTGGTCTGTCATAATATAATAGAGACAGTAGATCTAGCTGGTCTGTCATAATATAATAGAGACAGTAGATCTAGCTGGTCTGTCATAATATAATAGAGACAGTAGATCTAGCTGGTCTGTCATAATATAATAGAGACAGTAGATCTAGCTGGTCTGTCATAATATAATAGAGACAGTAGATCTAGCTGGTCTGTCATAATATAATAGAGACAGTAGATCTAGCTGGTCTGTCATAATATAATAGAGACAGTAGATCTAGCTGGTCTGTCATAATATAATAGAGACAGTAGATCTAGCTGGTCTGTCATAATATAATAGAGACAGTAGATCTAGCTGGTCTGTCATAATATAATAGAGACAGTAGATCTAGCTGGTCTGTCATAATATAATAGAGACAGTAGATCTAGCTGGTCTGTCATAATATAATAGAGACAGTAGATCTAGCTGGTCTGTCATAATATAATAGAGACAGTAGATCTAGCTGGTCTGTCATAATATAATAGAGACAGTAGATCTAGCTGGTCTGTCATAATATAATAGAGACAGTAGATCTAGCTGGTCTGTCATAATATAATAGAGACAGTAGATCTAGCTGGTCTGTCATAATATAATAGAGACAGTAGATCTAGCTGGTCTGTCATAATATAATAGAGACAGTAGATCTAGCTGGTCTGTCATAATATAATAGAGACAGTAGATCTAGCTGGTCTGTCATAATATAATAGAGACAGTAGATCTAGCTGGTCTGTCATAATATAATAGAGACAGTAGATCTAGCTGGTCTGTCATAATATAATAGAGACAGTAGATCTAGCTGGTCTGTCATAATATAATAGAGACAGTAGATCTAGCTGGTCTGTCATAATATAATAGAGACAGTAGATCTAGCTGGTCTGTCATAATATAATAGAGACAGTAGATCTAGCTGGTCTGTCATAATATAATAGAGACAGTAGATCTAGCTGGTCTGTCATAATATAATAGAGACAGTAGATCTAGCTGGTCTGTCATAATATAATAGAGACAGTAGATCTAGCTGGTCTGTCATAATATAATAGAGACAGTAGATCTAGCTGGTCTGTCATAATATAATAGAGACAGTAGATCTAGCTGGTCTGTCATAATATAATAGAGACAGTAGATCTAGCTGGTCTGTCATAATATAATAGAGACAGTAGATCTAGCTGGTCTGTCATAATATAATAGAGACAGTAGATCTAGCTGGTCTGTCATAATATAATAGAGACAGTAGATCTAGCTGGTCTGTCATAATATAATAGAGACAGTAGATCTAGCTGGTCTGTCATAATATAATAGAGACAGTAGATCTAGCTGGTCTGTCATAATATAATAGAGACAGTAGATCTAGCTGGTCTGTCATAATATAATAGAGACAGTAGATCTAGCTGGTCTGTCATAATATAATAGAGACAGTAGATCTAGCTGGTCTGTCATAATATAATAGAGACAGTAGATCTAGCTGGTCTGTCATAATATAATAGAGACAGTAGATCTAGCTGGTCTGTCATAATATAATAGAGACAGTAGATCTAGCTGGTCTGTCATAATATAATAGAGACAGTAGATCTAGCTGGTCTGTCATAATATAATAGAGACAGTAGATCTAGCTGGTCTGTCATAATATAATAGAGACAGTAGATCTAGCTGGTCTGTCATAATATAATAGAGACAGTAGATCTAGCTGGTCTGTCATAATATAATAGAGACAGTAGATCTAGCTGGTCTGTCATAATATAATAGAGACAGTAGATCTAGCTGGTCTGTCATAATATAATAGAGACAGTAGATCTAGCTGGTCTGTCATAATATAATAGAGACAGTAGATCTAGCTGGTCTGTCATAATATAATAGAGACAGTAGATCTAGCTGGTCTGTCATAATATAATAGAGACAGTAGATCTAGCTGGTCTGTCATAATATAATAGAGACAGTAGATCTAGCTGGTCTGTCATAATATAATAGAGACAGTAGATCTAGCTGGTCTGTCATAATATAATAGAGACAGTAGATCTAGCTGGTCTGTCATAATATAATAGAGACAGTAGATCTAGCTGGTCTGTCATAATATAATAGAGACAGTAGATCTAGCTGGTCTGTCATAATATAATAGAGACAGTAGATCTAGCTGGTCTGTCATAATATAATAGAGACAGTAGATCTAGCTGGTCTGTCATAATATAATAGAGACAGTAGATCTAGCTGGTCTGTCATAATATAATAGAGACAGTAGATCTAGCTGGTCTGTCATAATATAATAGAGACAGTAGATCTAGCTGGTCTGTCATAATATAATAGAGACAGTAGATCTAGCTGGTCTGTCATAATATAATAGAGACAGTAGATCTAGCTGGTCTGTCATAATATAATAGAGACAGTAGATCTAGCTGGTCTGTCATAATATAATAGAGACAGTAGATCTAGCTGGTCTGTCATAATATAATAGAGACAGTAGATCTAGCTGGTCTGTCATAATATAATAGAGACAGTAGATCTAGCTGGTCTGTCATAATATAATAGAGACAGTAGATCTAGCTGGTCTGTCATAATATAATAGAGACAGTAGATCTAGCTGGTCTGTCATAATATAATAGAGACAGTAGATCTAGCTGGTCTGTCATAATATAATAGAGACAGTAGATCTAGCTGGTCTGTCATAATATAATAGAGACAGTAGATCTAGCTGGTCTGTCATAATATAATAGAGACAGTAGATCTAGCTGGTCTGTCATAATATAATAGAGACAGTAGATCTAGCTGGTCTGTCATAATATAATAGAGACAGTAGATCTAGCTGGTCTGTCATAATATAATAGAGACAGTAGATCTAGCTGGTCTGTCATAATATAATAGAGACAGTAGATCTAGCTGGTCTGTCATAATATAATAGAGACAGTAGATCTAGCTGGTCTGTCATAATATAATAGAGACAGTAGATCTAGCTGGTCTGTCATAATATAATAGAGACAGTAGATCTAGCTGGTCTGTCATAATATAATAGAGACAGTAGATCTAGCTGGTCTGTCATAATATAATAGAGACAGTAGATCTAGCTGGTCTGTCATAATATAATAGAGACAGTAGATCTAGCTGGTCTGTCATAATAATAGAGACAGTAGATCTAGCTGGTCTGTCATAATATAATAGAGACAGTAGATCTAGCTGGTCTGTCATAATATAATAGAGACAGTAGATCTAGCTGGTCTGTCATAATATAATAGAGACAGTAGATCTAGCTGGTCTGTCATAATATAATAGAGACAGTAGATCTAGCTGGTCTGTCATAATATAATAGAGACAGTAGATCTAGCTGGTCTGTCATAATATAATAGAGACAGTAGATCTAGCTGGTCTGTCATAATATAATAGAGACAGTAGATCTAGCTGGTCTGTCATAATATAATAGAGACAGTAGATCTAGCTGGTCTGTCATAATATAATAGAGACAGTAGATCTAGCTGGTCTGTCATAATATAATAGAGACAGTAGATCTAGCTGGTCTGTCATAATATAATAGAGACAGTAGATCTAGCTGGTCTGTCATAATATAATAGAGACAGTAGATCTAGCTGGTCTGTCATAATATAATAGAGACAGTAGATCTAGCTGGTCTGTCATAATATAATAGAGACAGTAGATCTAGCTGGTCTGTCATAATATAATAGAGACAGTAGATCTAGCTGGTCTGTCATAATATAATAGAGACAGTAGATCTAGCTGGTCTGTCATAATATAATAGAGACAGTAGATCTAGCTGGTCTGTCATAATATAATAGAGACAGTAGATCTAGCTGGTCTGTCATAATATAATAGAGACAGTAGATCTAGCTGGTCTGTCATAATATAATAGAGACAGTAGATCTAGCTGGTCTGTCATAATATAATAGAGACAGTAGATCTAGCTGGTCTGTCATAATATAATAGAGACAGTAGATCTAGCTGGTCTGTCATAATATAATAGAGACAGTAGATCTAGCTGGTCTGTCATAATATAATAGAGACAGTAGATCTAGCTGGTCTGTCATAATATAATAGAGACAGTAGATCTAGCTGGTCTGTCATAATATAATAGAGACAGTAGATCTAGCTGGTCTGTCATAATATAATAGAGACAGTAGATCTAGCTGGTCTGTCATAATATAATAGAGACAGTAGATCTAGCTGGTCTGTCATAATATAATAGAGACAGTAGATCTAGCTGGTCTGTCATAATATAATAGAGACAGTAGATCTAGCTGGTCTGTCATAATATAATAGAGACAGTAGATCTAGCTGGTCTGTCATAATATAATAGAGACAGTAGATCTAGCTGGTCTGTCATAATATAATAGAGACAGTAGATCTAGCTGGTCTGTCATAATATAATAGAGACAGTAGATCTAGCTGGTCTGTCATAATATAATAGAGACAGTAGATCTAGCTGGTCTGTCATAATATAATAGAGACAGTAGATCTAGCTGGTCTGTCATAATATAATAGAGACAGTAGATCTAGCTGGTCTGTCATAATATAATAGAGACAGTAGATCTAGCTGGTCTGTCATAATATAATAGAGACAGTAGATCTAGCTGGTCTGTCATAATATAATAGAGACAGTAGATCTAGCTGGTCTGTCATAATATAATAGAGACAGTAGATCTAGCTGGTCTGTCATAATATAATAGAGACAGTAGATCTAGCTGGTCTGTCATAATATAATAGAGACAGTAGATCTAGCTGGTCTGTCATAATATAATAGAGACAGTAGATCTAGCTGGTCTGTCATAATATAATAGAGACAGTAGATCTAGCTGGTCTGTCATAATATAATAGAGACAGTAGATCTAGCTGGTCTGTCATAATATAATAGAGACAGTAGATCTAGCTGGTCTGTCATAATATAATAGAGACAGTAGATCTAGCTGGTCTGTCATAATATAATAGAGACAGTAGATCTAGCTGGTCTGTCATAATATAATAGAGACAGTAGATCTAGCTGGTCTGTCATAATATAATAGAGACAGTAGATCTAGCTGGTCTGTCATAATATAATAGAGACAGTAGATCTAGCTGGTCTGTCATAATATAATAGAGACAGTAGATCTAGCTGGTCTGTCATAATATAATAGAGACAGTAGATCTAGCTGGTCTGTCATAATATAATAGAGACAGTAGATCTAGCTGGTCTGTCATAATATAATAGAGACAGTAGATCTAGCTGGTCTGTCATAATATAATAGAGACAGTAGATCTAGCTGGTCTGTCATAATATAATAGAGACAGTAGATCTAGCTGGTCTGTCATAATATAATAGAGACAGTAGATCTAGCTGGTCTGTCATAATATAATAGAGACAGTAGATCTAGCTGGTCTGTCATAATATAATAGAGACAGTAGATCTAGCTGGTCTGTCATAATATAATAGAGACAGTAGATCTAGCTGGTCTGTCATAATATAATAGAGACAGTAGATCTAGCTGGTCTGTCATAATATAATAGAGACAGTAGATCTAGCTGGTCTGTCATAATATAATAGAGACAGTAGATCTAGCTGGTCTGTCATAATATAATAGAGACAGTAGATCTAGCTGGTCTGTCATAATATAATAGAGACAGTAGATCTAGCTGGTCTGTCATAATATAATAGAGACAGTAGATCTAGCTGGTCTGTCATAATATAATAGAGACAGTAGATCTAGCTGGTCTGTCATAATATAATAGAGACAGTAGATCTAGCTGGTCTGTCATAATATAATAGAGACAGTAGATCTAGCTGGTCTGTCATAATATAATAGAGACAGTAGATCTAGCTGGTCTGTCATAATATAATAGAGACAGTAGATCTAGCTGGTCTGTCATAATATAATAGAGACAGTAGATCTAGCTGGTCTGTCATAATATAATAGAGACAGTAGATCTAGCTGGTCTGTCATAATATAATAGAGACAGTAGATCTAGCTGGTCTGTCATAATATAATAGAGACAGTAGATCTAGCTGGTCTGTCATAATATAATAGAGACAGTAGATCTAGCTGGTCTGTCATAATATAATAGAGACAGTAGATCTAGCTGGTCTGTCATAATATAATAGAGACAGTAGATCTAGCTGGTCTGTCATAATATAATAGAGACAGTAGATCTAGCTGGTCTGTCATAATATAATAGAGACAGTAGATCTAGCTGGTCTGTCATAATATAATAGAGACAGTAGATCTAGCTGGTCTGTCATAATAAATAGAGACAGTAGATCTAGCTGGTCTGTCATAATATAATAGAGACAGTAGATCTAGCTGGTCTGTCATTATTAAAGAGACAGTAGATCTAGCTGGTCATAATATAATAGAGACAGTAGATCTAGCTGGTCTGTCATAATATAATAGAGACAGTAGATCTAGCTGGTCTGTCATAATATAATAGAGACAGTAGATCTAGCTGGTCTGTCATAATATAATAGAGACAGTAGATCTAGCTGGTCTGTCATAATATAATAGAGACAGTAGATCTAGCTGGTCTGTCATAATATAATAGAGACAGTAGATCTAGCTGGTCTGTCATAATATAATAGAGACAGTAGATCTAGCTGGTCTGTCATAATATAATAGAGACAGTAGATCTAGCTGGTCTGTCATAATATAATAGAGACAGTAGATCTAGCTGGTCTGTCATAATATAATAGAGACAGTAGATCTAGCTGGTCTGTCATAATATAATAGAGACAGTAGATCTAGCTGGTCTGTCATAATATAATAGAGACAGTAGATCTAGCTGGTCTGTCATAATATAATAGAGACAGTAGATCTAGCTGGTCTGTCATATATAATAGAGACAGTAGATCTAGCTGGTCTGTCATAATATATAGAGACAGTAGATCTAGCTGGTCTGTCATAATATAATAGAGACAGTAGATCTAGCTGGTCTGTCATATATAATAGAGACAGTAGATCTAGCTGGTCTGTCATAAATAATAGAGACAGTAGATCTAGCTGGTCTGTCATAATATAATAGAGACAGTAGATCTAGCTGGTCTTCCTAATTTAGAACAAAGCATCCTTCACTCATGCTGCCAAACATACCCTTGTAAAACTGACCATCCTACCAATCCTCGACTTTGGCGATGTCATTTACAAAATAGCCTCAATACCCTACTAACAAATTGGATGCAGTCTATCACAGTGCAATCCGTTTTATCACCAAAGCCCCATATACTACCCACCATTGCGACCTGTACGCTCTCGTTGGCTGGCCCTCGCTTCATACTCGTCGCCAAACCCACTGGCTCCATGTCATCTACAAGACCCTGCTAGGTAAAGTCCCCCCTTATCTCAGCTCGCTGGTCACCATAGCATCTCCCACCTGTAGCACACGCTCCAGCAGGTATATCTCTCTAGTCACCCCCAAACCAATTCTTTCTTTGGCCGCCTCTCCTTCCAGTTCTCTGCTGCCAATGACTGGAACGAACTACAAAAATCTCTGAAACTGGAAACACTTATCTCCCTCACTAGCTTTAAGCACCAACTGTCAGAGCAGCTCACAGATTACTGCACCTGTACATAGCCCACCTATAATTTAGCCCAAACAACTACCTCTTTCCCAACTGTATTTAATTTAATTTATTTATTTATTTTTTTCCTTTGCACCCCATTATTTTTTATTTCTACTTTGCACATTCTTCCATTGCAAAACTACCATTCCAGTATTTTACTTGCTATATTGTATTTACTTTGCCATCATGGCCTTTTTTGCCTTTACCTCCCTTCTCACCTCATACATTGTATATAGACTTGTTTATACTGCATTATTGACTGTATGTTTGTTTTTACTCCATGTGTAACTCTGTGTCGTTTTATCTGTCGAACTGCTTTGCTTTATCTTGCCAGGTCGCAATTGTAAAGAGAACTTGTTCTCAACTTGCCTACCTGGTTAAATAAAGGTAAAATAAAAATAATAAAATAAAATAATATAATAGAGACAGTAGATCTAGCTGGTCTGTCATAATATAATAGAGACAGTAGATCTAGCTGGTCTGTCATAATATAATAGAGACAGTAGATCTAGCTGGTCTGTCATAATATAATAGAGACAGTAGATCTAGCTGGTCTGTCATAATATATAGAGACAGTAGATCTAGCTGGTCTGTCATAATATAATAGAGACAGTAGATCTAGCTGGTCTGTCATAAAATAGAGACAGTAGATCTAGCTGGTCTGTCATATATAATAGAGACAGTAGATCTAGCTGGTCTGTCATAATATAATAGAGACAGTAGATCTAGCTGGTCTGTCATATATAATAGAGACAGTAGATCTAGCTGGTCTGTCATAATATAATAGAGACAGTAGATCTAGCTGGTCTGTCATAATATAGAGACAGTAGATCTAGCTGGTCTGTCATAATATAATAGAGACAGTAGATCTAGCTGGTCTGTCATAATATAATAGAGACAGTAGATCTAGCTGGTCTGTCATAATAATAGAGACAGTAGATCTAGCTGGTCTGTCATAAATAATAGACAGTAGATCTAGCTGGTCTGTCATATTATAGAGACAGTAGATCTAGCTGGTCTGTCATAATATAAGACAGTAGATCTAGCTGGTCTGTCATAATATAATAGAGACAGTAGATCTAGCTGGTCTGTCATAATATAATAGAGACAGTAGATCTAGCTGGTCTGTCATATATAGAGACAGTAGATCTAGCTGGTCTGTCATATATAATAGAGACAGTAATATAATAGAGACAGTAGATCTAGCTGGTCTGTCATAATATAATAGAGACAGTAGATCTAGCTGGTCTGTCATAATATAGAGACAGAATATCTAGCTGGTCTGTCATATCATAGAGACAGTAGATCTAGCTGGTCTGTCATAATACAATAAGGACAGTAGATCTAGCTGGTCTGTCATAATATAGAGACAGTAGATCTAGCTGGTCTGTCATAATATAATAGAGACAGTAGATCTAGCTGGTCTGTCATAATATAATAGAGACAGTAGATCTAGCTGGTCTGTCATAATATAATAGAGACAGAAGTATATCTAGCTGTCTGTCATAATATAATAGAGACAGTAGATCTAGCTGGTCTGTCATAATATAATAGAGACAGTAGATCTAGCTGGTCTGTCATAATATAATAGAGACAGTAGATCTAGCTGGTCTGTCATAAATAATAGAGACAGTAGATCTAGCTGGTCTGTCATAATATAATAGAGACAGTAGATCTAGCTGGTCTGTCATAATATAATAGAGACAGTAGATCTAGCTGGTCTGTCATAATATAATAGAGACAGTAGATCTAGCTGGTCTGTCATATATAGAGACAGTAGATCTAGCTGGTCTGTCATAATATAATAGAGACAGTAGATCTAGCTGGTCTGTCATAATATAATAGAGACAGTAGATCTAGCTGGTCTGTCATAATATAATAGAGACAGTAGATCTAGCTGGTCTGTCATAATATAATAGAGACAGTAGATCTAGCTGGTCTGTCATAATATAATAGAGACAGTAGATCTAGCTGGTCTGTCATATATAGAGACAGTAGATCTAGCTGGTCTGTCATAATATAATAGAGACAGTAGATCTAGCTGGTCTGTCATAATATAATAGAGACAGTAGATCTAGCTGGTCTGTCATAATATAATAGAGACAGTAGATCTAGCTGGTCTGTCATAATATAATAGAGACAGTAGATCTAGCTGGTCTGTCATAATATAGAGACAGTAGATCTAGCTGGTCTGTCATAATATAATAGACAGTAGATCTAGCTGGTCTGTCATAATATAATAGAGACAGTAGATCTAGCTGGTCTGTCATAATATAATAGAGACAGTAGATCTAGCTGGTCTGTCATAATATAATAGAGACAGTAGATCTAGCTGGTCTGTCATATATAATAAGACAGTAGATCTAGCTGGTCTGTCATAATATAATAGAGACAGTAGATCTAGCTGGTCTGTCATAATATAGAGACAGTAGATCTAGCTGGTCTGTCATAATATAATAGAGACAGTAGATCTAGCTGGTCTGTCATAATATAATAGAGACAGTAGATCTAGCTGGTCTGTCATAATATAATAGAGACAGTAGATCTAGCTGGTCTGTCATAATATAATAGAGACAGTAGATCTAGCTGGTCTGTCATAATATAATAGAGACAGTAGATCTAGCTGGTCTGTCATAATATAATACAGAGACAGTAGATCTAGCTGGTCTGTCATAATATAATAGAGACAGTAGATCTAGCTGGTCTGTCATATATAATAGAGACAGTAGATCTAGCTGGTCTGTCATAATATAATAGAGACAGTAGATCTAGCTGGTCTGTCATAATATAATAGAGACAGTAGATCTAGCTGGTCTGTCATAATATAATAGAGACAGTAGATCTAGCTGGTCTGTCATAATATAATAGAGACAGTAGATCTAGCTGGTCTGTCATAATATAATAGAGACAGTAGATCTAGCTGGTCTGTCATAATATAATAGAGACAGTAGATCTAGCTGGTCTGTCATAAATAATAGAGACAGTAGATCTAGCTGGTCTGTCATAATATAATAGAGACAGTAGATCTAGCTGGTCTGTCATAATATAATAGAGACAGTAGATCTAGCTGGTCTGTCATAATATAATAGAGACAGTAGATCTAGCTGGTCTGTCATAATATAATAGAGACAGTAGATCTAGCTGGTCTGTCATAATATAATAGAGACAGTAGATCTAGCTGGTCTGTCATAATAATAGAGACAGTAGATCTAGCTGGTCTGTCATAATATAATAGAGACAGTAGATCTAGCTGGTCTGTCATAATATAATAGAGACAGTAGATCTAGCTGGTCTGTCATAATATAATAGAGACAGTAGATCTAGCTGGTCTGTCATAATATAATAGAGACAGTAGATCTAGCTGGTCTGTCATAATAATAGAGACAGTAGATCTAGCTGGTCTGTCATAATATAATAGAGACAGTAGATCTAGCTGGTCTGTCATAATATAATAGAGACAGTAGATCTAGCTGGTCTGTCATAATATAATAGAGACAGTAGATCTAGCTGGTCTGTCATAATATAATAGAGACAGTAGATCTAGCTGGTCTGTCATAATATAATAGAGACAGTAGATCTAGCTGGTCTGTCATAATATAATAGAGACAGTAGATCTAGCTGGTCTGTCATAATATAATAGAGACAGTAGATCTAGCTGGTCTGTCATAATATAATAGACAGTAGATCTAGCTGGTCTGTCATAATAAATAGAGACAGTAGATCTAGCTGGTCTGTCATAATATAATAGAGACAGTAGATCTAGCTGGTCTGTCATAATATAATAGAGACAGTAGATCTAGCTGGTCTGTCATAATATAATAGAGACAGTAGATCTAGCTGGTCTGTCATAATATAATAGAGACAGTAGATCTAGCTGGTCTGTCATAATATAATAGAGACAGTAGATCTAGCTGGTCTGTCATAATATAATAGAGACAGTAGATCTAGCTGGTCTGTCATAATATAATAGAGACAGTAGATCTAGCTGGTCTGTCATAATATAATAGAGACAGTAGATCTAGCTGGTCTGTCATAATATAATAGAGACAGTAGATCTAGCTGGTCTGTCATAATATAATAGAGACAGTAGATCTAGCTGGTCTGTCATAATATAATAGAGACAGTAGATCTAGCTGGTCTGTCATAATATAATAGACAGTAGATCTAGCTGGTCTGTCATAATATAATAGAGACAGTAGATCTAGCTGGTCTGTCATAATATAATAGAGACAGTAGATCTAGCTGGTCTGTCATAATATAGAGAGTAGATCTAGCTGGTCTGTCATAATATAATAGACAGTAGATCTAGCTGGTCTGTCATAATATATATAGAGACAGTAGATCTAGCTGGTCTGTCATAATATAATAGAGACAGTAGATCTAGCTGGTCTGTCATAATATAATAGAGACAGTAGATCTAGCTGGTCTGTCATAATATAATAGAGACAGTAGATCTAGCTGGTCTGTCATAATATAATAGAGACAGTAGATCTAGCTGGTCTGTCATAATATAATAGAGACAGTAGATCTAGCTGGTCTGTCATATATAATAGAGACAGTAGATCTAGCTGGTCTGTCATAATATAATAGAGAGAGAGAGGTCATAAGAGACAGTAGATCTAGCTGGTCTGTCATAATAAATAGAGACAGTAGATCTAGCTGGTCTGTCATAATATAATAGAGACAGTAGATCTAGCTGGTCTGTCATAATATAATAGAGACAGTAGATCTAGCTGGTCTGTCATAATATAGAGACAGTAGATCTAGCTGGTCTGTCATAATATAATAGAGACAGTAGATCTAGCTGGTCTGTCATATTATAATAGAGACAGTAGATCTAGCTGGTCTGTCATAATATAATAGACAGTAGATCTAGCTGGTCTGTCATAATATAATAGAGACAGTAGATCTAGCTGGTCTGTCATAATAATAGAGACAGTAGATCTAGCTGGTCTGTCATAATATAATAGAGACAGTAGATCTAGCTGGTCTGTCATAATATAGAGACAGTAGATCTAGCTGGTCTGTCATAATATAATAGAGACAGTAGATCTAGCTGGTCTGTCATAATATATAAGACAGTAGATCTAGCTGGTCTGTCATAATAAATAGAGACAGTAGATCTAGCTGGTCTGTCATAATATAATAGAGACAGTAGATCTAGCTGGTCTGTCATAATATAATAGAGACAGTAGATCTAGCTGGTCATAATATAATAGAGACATAGAGACAGTAGATCTAGCTGGTCTGTCATAATATAATAGAGACAGTAGATCTAGCTGGTCTGTCATAATATAATAGAGACAGTAGATCTAGCTGGTCTGTCATAATATAATAGAGACAGTAGATCTAGCTGGTCTGTCATAATATAATAGAGACAGTAGATCTAGCTGGTCTGTCATAATATAGAGACAGTAGATCTAGCTGGTCTGTCATAATATAATAGAGACAGTAGATCTAGCTGGTCTGTCATATTATAATAGAGACAGTAGATCTAGCTGGTCTGTCATATATAATAGACAGTATATCTAGCTGGTCTGTCATAATATAATAGAGACAGTAGATCTAGCTGGTCTGTCATAATATAATAGAGACAGTAGATCTAGCTGGTCTGTCATAATATAATAGAGACAGTAGATCTAGCTGGTCTGTCATAATATAATAGAGACAGTAGATCTAGCTGGTCTGTCATACACATCTAGATGTGTATAAGAGACAGTAGTAGATCTAGCTGGTCTGTCATAATATAATAGAGACAGTAGATCTAGCTGGTCTGTCATAATATAATAGAGACAGTAGATCTAGCTGGTCTGTCATAATATAATAGAGACAGTAGATCTAGCTGGTCTGTCATTAAATAGAGACAGTAGATCAAGCTGGTCTGTCATTATAATAGAGACAGTAGATCTAGCTGGTCTGTCATAATATAATAGACAGTAGATCTAGCTGGTCTGTCATAATATAATAAAGACAGTAGATCTCGTTGGTCTGTCATAGAGACAGTAGATCTAGCTGGTCTGTCATAATATAGAGACAGTAGATCTAGCTGGTCTGTCATAATATAATAGAGACAGTAGATCTAGCTGGTCTGTCATAATATAATAGAGACAGTAGATCTAGCTGGTCTGTCATAATATATAGAGACAGTAGATCTAGCTGGTCTGTCATAATATAAAGAGACAGTAGATCTAGCTGGTCTGTCATAATATAATAGAGACAGTAGATCTAGCTGGTCTGTCATACTATAATAGAAACATACAGAGAGTAGATCTAGCTGGTCTGTCATAATATATTAGAGACAGTAGATCTAGCTGGTCTGTCATAATATAATAGAGACAGTAGATCTAGCTGGTCTGTCATAATATAATAGAGACAGTAGATCTAGCTGGTCTGTCATATAATAGAGACAGTAGATCTAGCTGGTCTGTCATAATATAATAGAGACAGTAGATCTAGCTGGTCTGTCATAATATAATAGAGACAGTAGATCTAGCTGGTCTGTCATAATATATAGAGACAGTAGATCTAGCTGGTCTGTCATAATATAATAGAGACAGTAGATCTAGCTGGTCTGTCATAATATAATAGAGACAGTAGATCTAGCTGGTCTGTCATAATATAATAGAGACAGTAGATCTAGCTGCTGTCATAATATATAGAGACAGTAGATCTAGCTGG
Organism: Oncorhynchus kisutch; assembly: GCF_002021735.2. NCBI lineage: Eukaryota > Metazoa > Chordata > Actinopteri > Salmoniformes > Salmonidae > Oncorhynchus > Oncorhynchus kisutch. The sequence continues at coordinate 2,326,349 of NC_034189.2, read as the reverse complement.
TCTGTCATAATATAAGAGACAGTAGATCTAGCTGGTCTGTCATAATATAGAGACAGTAGATCTAGCTGGTCTGTCATAATATAATAGAGACAGTAGATCTAGCTGGTCTGTCATAATATAATAGAGACAGTAGATCTAGCTGGTCTGTCATAATAAAGAGACAGTAGATCTAGCTGGTCTGTCATAATAATAGAGACAGTAGATCTAGCTGGTCTGTCATAATATAATAGAGAGTAGATCTAGCTGGTCTGTCATAATATAAGAGACAGTAGATCTAGCTGGTCTGTCATAATATAATAGAGACAGTAGATCTAGCTGGTCTGTCATATATAATAGAGACAGTAGATCTAGCTGGTCTGTCATAATATAGAGAGAGTAGATCTAGCTGGTCTGTCATATTATAATAGAGACAGTAGATCTAGCTGGTCTGTCATATATAATAGAGACAGACAGTAGATCTAGCTGGTCTGTCATAATATAATAGAGACAGTAGATCTAGCTGGTCTGTCATAATATAATAGAGACAGTAGATCTAGCTGGTCTGTCATAATATAATAGAGACAGTAGATCTAGCTGGTCTGTCATAATTAATAGAGACAGTAGATCTAGCTGGTCTGTCATAATATAATAGAGACAGTAGATCTAGCTGGTCTGTCATAATAAATAGAGACAGTAGATCTAGCTGGTCTGTCATATTATAATAGACAGTAGATCTAGCTGGTCTGTCATAATATAGTAGAGACAGTAGATCTAGCTGGTCTGTCAGAATGTAATAGAGACAGTAGATCNGCTGTCCCTGCTTGCTAATTCGGCCTGCTAACTGCTAGCTTGTCCACTCCGGTCCGCTAACTGCTACCTTGTCTAGCCCGGCCTACAAACTGTTAGCTTGTTAGCACAGGCCTGCTAACCGCCTGAATCGCCGCGTCCCAAACGCCCACCGGACCCATATTTACTTTCTATCTCTTTTGACTTTTAATTTGTTTATACCTTCCGGAAACCTGCCTCACCCAATGTGATACGGAATCGCTATTATTTTTTATTTATTTTTAGAACACACTCAAGAACCTCCAGAAGCTAACCAGCTAACTAGCTACAAGCTATTTAGTCATTGTTCGTTTTTTTTAACCTGGATAACACTCGCCAGTCCAGCTTCCCTCCCCATCCACCGCTGCCCCTGGACACTGATCTCTTGGCTACATAGCTGATGCACGCTGGACTGTCCATAAATCACGGTACTCCATTCTGCTTGTTTGTTTTATCTGTTGGCCCCGTTGCCTAGTCTACGCCATTTTACCTGCTGTTGTTGTGCTAGCTGATTAGCTGTTGTCTCACCTACTGTTTTAGCTAGCTTTCCCAATTCAACACCTGTGATTACTGTATGCCTCGCTGTATGTCTCTCTCAAATGTCAATATGCCTTGTATACTGTTGTTCAGGTTAGTTATCATTGTTTTAGTTCACAATGGAGCCCCTAGTTCCACTCTTCATACCCCTGATAACTCCTTTGTCCCACCTCCCACACATGCGGTGACCTCACCCATTACTACCAGCATGTCCAGAGATACAACCTCTCTCATCATCACCCAGTGCCTGGGCTTACCTCCGCTGTACCCGCACCCCACCATACCCCTGTCTGCGCATTATGCCCTGAATATATTCTACCATGCCCAGAAACCTGCTCCTCTTATTCTCTGTCCCCAACGCTCTAGGCGACCAGTTTTGATAGCCTTTAGCCGCACCCTCATACTACTCCTTCTCTGTTCCGCGGGTGATGTGGAGGTAAACCCAGGCCCTGCATGTCCCCAGGCACCCTCATTTGTTGACTTCTGTGTTCGAAAAAGCCTTGGTTTCATGCATGTCAACATCAGAAGCCTCCTCCCTAAGTTTGTCTTACTCACTGCTTTAGCACACTCTGCTAACCCTGATGTCCTTGCTGTGTCTGAATCCTGGCTCAGGAAGGCCACCAAAAATTCAGAGATTTCCATACCCAACTATAACATCTTCCGTCAAGATAGAACTGCCAAAGGGGGAGGAGTTGCAGTTTACTGCAGAGATAGCCTGCAAAGTAATGTCATACTTTCCAGGTCCATACCCAAACAGTTCGAACTACTAATTTTGAAAATTACTCTCTCCAGAAATAAGTCTCTCACGGTTGCCGCCTGCTACCGACCCCCCTCAGCTCCCAGCTGTGCCCTGGACACCATTTGTGAATTGATCGCCCCCCATCTAGCTTCAGAGTTTGTTCTGTTAGGTGACCTAAACTGGGATATGCTTAACACCCCGCCAGTCCTACAATCTAAGCTAGATGCCCTCAATCTCACACAAATCATCAAGGAACCCACCAGGTACAACCCTAACTCTGTAAACAAGGGCACCCTCATAGACGTCATCCTGACCAACTGGCCCTCCAAATACACCTCCGCTGTCTTCAACCAGGATCTCAGCGATCACTGCCTCATTGCCTGTATCCGCTACGGAGCCGCAGTCAAACGACCACCCCTCATCACTGTCAAACGCTCCCTAAAACACTTCTGTGAGCAGGCCTTTCTAATCGACCTGGCCCGGGTATCCTGGAAGGACATTGACCTCATCCCGTCAGTTGAGGATGCCTGGTCATTCTTTAAAAGTAACTTCCTCACCATTTTAGATAAGCATGCTCCGTTCAAAAAATGCAGAACTAAGAACAGATACAGCCCTTGGTTCACCCCAGACCTGACTGCCCTCGACCAGCACAAAAACATCCTGTGGCGGACTGCAATAGCATCGAATAGTCCCCGTGATATGCAACTGTTCAGGGAAGTCCGGAACCAATACACGCAGTCAGTCAGGAAAGCTAAGGCCAGCTTCTTCAGGCAGAAGTTTGCATCCTGTAGCTCCAACTCCAAAAAGTTCTGGGACACTGTGAAGTCCATGGAGAACAAGAGCACCTCCTCCCAGCTGCCCACTGCACTGAGGCTAGGTAACACGGTCACCACTGATAAATCCATGATTATCGAAAACTTCAATAAGCATTTCTCAACGGCTGGCCATGCCTTCCGCCTGGCTACTTCAACCTCGGCCAACAGCTCCGCCCCCCCCGCAGCTCCTCGCCCAAGCCTCTCCAGGTTCTCCTTTACCCAAATCCAGATAGCAGATGTTCTGAAAGAGCTGCAAAACCTGGACCCGTACAAATCAGCTGGGCTTGACAATCTGGACCCTCTATTTCTGAAACTATCTGCCACCATTGTCGCAACCCCTATTACCAGCCTGTTCAACCTCTCTTTCATCTCGTCTGAGATCCCCAAGGATTGGAAAGCTGCCGCAGTCATCCCCCTCTTCAAAGGGGGAGACACCCTGGACCCAAACTGTTACAGACCTATATCCATCCTGCCCTGCCTATCTAAGGTCTTCGAAAGCCAAGTCAACAAACAGGTCACTGACCATCTCGAATCCCACCGTACCTTCTCCGCTGTGCAATCTGGTTTCCGAGCCGGTCATGGGTGCACCTCAGCCACACTCAAGGTACTAAACGATATCATAACCGCCATCGATAAAAGACAGTACTGTGCAGCCGTCTTCATCGACCTTGCCAAGGCTTTCGACTCTGTCAATCACCATATTCTTATCGGCAGACTCAGTAGCCTCGGTTTTTCGGATGACTGCCTTGCCTGGTTCACCAATTACTTTGCAGACAGAGTTCAGTGTGTCAAATCGGAGGGCATGCTGTCCGGTCCTCTGGCAGTCTCTATGGGGGTGCCACAGGGTTCAATTCTCGGGCCGACTCTTTTCTCTGTGTATATCAATGATGTTGCTCTTGCTGCGGGCGATTCCCTGATCCACCTCTACGCAGACGACACCATTCTATATACTTTCGGCCCGTCTTTGGACACTGTGCTATCTAACCTCCAAACAAGCTTCAATGCCATACAACACTCCTTCCGTGGCCTCCAACTGCTCTTAAACGCTAGTAAAACCAAATGCATGCTTTTCAACCGGTCGCTGCCTGCACCTGCATGCCCGACTAGCATCACCACCCTGGATGGTTCCGACCTAGAATATGTGGACGTCTATAAGTACCTAGGTGTCTGGCTAGACTGCAAACTCTCCTTCCAGACTCATATCAAACATCTCCAATCGAAAATCAAATCAAGAGTCGGCTTTCTATTCCGCAACAAAGCCTCCTTCACTCACGCCGCCAAGCTTACCCTAGTAAAACTGACTATCCTACCGATCCTCGACTTCGGCGATGTCATCTACAAAATGGCTTCCAACACTCTACTCAGCAAACTGGATGCAGTCTATCACAGTGCCATCCGTTTTGTCACTAAAGCACCTTATACCACCCACCACTGCGACTTGTATGCTCTAGTCGGCTGGCCCTCGCTACATATTCGTCGCCAGACCCACTGGCTCCAGGTCATCTACAAGTCCATGCTAGGTAAAGCTCCGCCTTATCTCAGCTCACTGGTCACGATGGCAACACCCATCCGTAGCACGCGCTCCAGCAGGTGTATCTCACTGATCATCCCTAAAGCCAACACCTCATTTGGCCGCCTTTCGTTCCAGTACTCTGCTGCCTGTGACTGGAACGAATTGCAAAAATCGCTGAAGTTGGAGACTTTTATCTCCCTCACCAACTTCAAACATCAGCTATCTGAGCAGCTAACCGATCGCTGCAGCTGTACATAGTCTATTGGTAAATAGCCCACCCTTTTCACCTACCTCATCCCCATACTGTTTTTATTTATTTACTTTTCTGCTCTTCTGCACACCAATATCTCTACCTGTACATGACCATCTGATCTTTATCACTCCAGTGTTAATCTGCAAAATTGTAATTATTTGCCTACCTCCTCATGCCTTTTGCACACATTGTATATAGACCCCCCCTTCGTTTTCTACTGTGTTATTGACTTGTTAATTGTTTACTCCATGTGTAACTCTTTGTTGTATGCTCACACTGCTATGCTTTATCTTGGCCAGGTCGCAGTTGCAAATGAGAACTTGTTCTCAACTAGCCTACCTGGTTAAATAAAGGTGAAATAAAATAAAATAACTGGTTAAATAAAGGTGAAATAAAAAATAAAAATAAATAATATAGAGACAGTAGATCTGGCTGGTCTGTCATAATATAATAGAGACAGTAGATCTAGCTGGTCTGTCATAATATAGAGACAGTAGATCTAGCTGGTCTGTCATAATATAATAGAGACAGTAGATCTAGCTGGTCTGTCATAATATAATAGAGACAGTAGATCTAGCTGGTCTGTCATAATATAATAGAGACAGTAGATCTAGCTGGTCTGTCATAATATAATAGAGACAGTAGATCTAGCTGGTCTGTCATATATAATAGAGACAGTAGATCTAGCTGGTCTGTCATAATATAATAGAGACAGTAGATCTAGCTGGTCTGTCATAATATAATAGAGACAGTAGATCTAGCTGGTCTGTCATAATATAATAGAGACAGTAGATCTAGCTGGTCTGTCATAATATAATAGAGACAGTAGATCTAGCTGGTCTGTCATAATATAATAGAGACAGTAGATCTAGCTGGTCTGTCATAATATAATAGAGACAGTAGATCTAGCTGGTCTGTCATAATATAATAGAGACAGTAGATCTAGCTGGTCTGTCATAATATAATAGAGACAGTAGATCTAGCTGGTCTGTCATAATATAGAGACAGTAGATCTAGCTGGTCTGTCATAATATAATAGAGACAGTAGATCTAGCTGGTCTGTCAATATATAGAGACAGTAGATCTAGCTGGTCTGTCATATTATAATAGAGACAGTAGATCTAGCTGGTCTGTCATAATATAATAGAGACAGTAGATCTAGCTGGTCTGTCATAATATAATAGAGACAGTAGATCTAGCTGGTCTGTCATAATATAATAGAGACAGTAGATCTAGCTGGTCTGTCATAATATAATAGAGACAGTAGATCTAGCTGGTCTGTCATAATATAATAGAGACAGTAGATCTAGCTGGTCTGTCATAATATAATAGAGACAGTAGATCTAGCTGGTCTGTCATAATATAATAGAGACAGTAGATCTAGCTGGTCTGTCATAATATAATAGAGACAGTAGATCTAGCTGGTCTGTCATAATATAATAGAGACAGTAGATCTAGCTGGTCTGTCATAATATAATAGAGACAGTAGATCTAGCTGGTCTGTCATAATATAATAGAGACAGTAGATCTAGCTGGTCTGTCATAATATAATAGAGACAGTAGATCTAGCTGGTCTGTCATAATATAATAGAGACAGTAGATCTAGCTGGTCTGTCATAATATAATAGAGACAGTAGATCTAGCTGGTCTGTCATAATATAATAGAGACAGTAGATCTAGCTGGTCTGTCATATATAATAGAGACAGTAGATCTAGCTGGTCTGTCATAATATAATAGAGACAGTAGATCTAGCTGGTCTGTCATATATAATAGAGACAGTAGATCTAGCTGGTCTGTCATAATATAATAGAGACAGTAGATCTAGCTGGTCTGTCATAATATAATAGAGACAGTAGATCTAGCTGGTCTGTCATAATATAATAGAGACAGTAGATCTAGCTGGTCTGTCATAATATAATAGAGACAGTAGATCTAGCTGGTCTGTCATAATATAATAGAGACAGTAGATCTAGCTGGTCTGTCATAATATAATAGAGACAGTAGATCTAGCTGGTCTGTCATAATATAATAGAGACAGTAGATCTAGCTGGTCTGTCATAATATAATAGAGACAGTAGATCTAGCTGGTCTGTCATAATATAATAGAGACAGTAGATCTAGCTGGTCTGTCATAATATAATAGAGACAGTAGATCTAGCTGGTCTGTCATAATATAATAGAGACAGTAGATCTAGCTGGTCTGTCATAATATAATAGAGACAGTAGATCTAGCTGGTCTGTCATAATATAATAGAGACAGTAGATCTAGCTGGTCTGTCATAATATAATAGAGACAGTAGATCTAGCTGGTCTGTCATAATATAATAGAGACAGTAGATCTAGCTGGTCTGTCATAATATAATAGAGACAGTAGATCTAGCTGGTCTGTCATAATATAATAGAGACAGTAGATCTAGCTGGTCTGTCATAATATAATAGAGACAGTAGATCTAGCTGGTCTGTCATAATATAATAGAGACAGTAGATCTAGCTGGTCTGTCATAATATAATAGAGACAGTAGATCTAGCTGGTCTGTCATAATATAATAGAGACAGTAGATCTAGCTGGTCTGTCATAATATAATAGAGACAGTAGATCTAGCTGGTCTGTCATAATATAATAGAGACAGTAGATCTAGCTGGTCTGTCATAATATAATAGAGACAGTAGATCTAGCTGGTCTGTCATAATATAATAGAGACAGTAGATCTAGCTGGTCTGTCATATATAATAGAGACAGTAGATCTAGCTGGTCTGTCATAATATAATAGAGACAGTAGATCTAGCTGGTCTGTCATAATATAATAGAGACAGTAGATCTAGCTGGTCTGTCATAATATAATAGAGACAGTAGATCTAGCTGGTCTGTCATAATATAATAGAGACAGTAGATCTAGCTGGTCTGTCATAATATAATAGAGACAGTAGATCTAGCTGGTCTGTCATAATATAATAGAGACAGTAGATCTAGCTGGTCTGTCATAATATAATAGAGACAGTAGATCTAGCTGGTCTGTCATAATATAATAGAGACAGTAGATCTAGCTGGTCTGTCATAATATAATAGAGACAGTAGATCTAGCTGGTCTGTCATAATATAATAGAGACAGTAGATCTAGCTGGTCTGTCATAATATAATAGAGACAGTAGATCTAGCTGGTCTGTCATAATATAATAGAGACAGTAGATCTAGCTGGTCTGTCATAATATAATAGAGACAGTAGATCTAGCTGGTCTGTCATAATATAATAGAGACAGTAGATCTAGCTGGTCTGTCATAATATAATAGAGACAGTAGATCTAGCTGGTCTGTCATAATATAATAGAGACAGTAGATCTAGCTGGTCTGTCATAATATAATAGAGACAGTAGATCTAGCTGGTCTGTCATAATATAATAGAGACAGTAGATCTAGCTGGTCTGTCATAATATAATAGAGACAGTAGATCTAGCTGGTCTGTCATAATATAATAGAGACAGTAGATCTAGCTGGTCTGTCATAATATAATAGAGACAGTAGATCTAGCTGGTCTGTCATAATATAATAGAGACAGTAGATCTAGCTGGTCTGTCATAATATAATAGAGACAGTAGATCTAGCTGGTCTGTCATAATATAATAGAGACAGTAGATCTAGCTGGTCTGTCATAATATAATAGAGACAGTAGATCTAGCTGGTCTGTCATAATATAATAGAGACAGTAGATCTAGCTGGTCTGTCATAATATAATAGAGACAGTAGATCTAGCTGGTCTGTCATAATATAATAGAGACAGTAGATCTAGCTGGTCTGTCATAATATAATAGAGACAGTAGATCTAGCTGGTCTGTCATAATATAATAGAGACAGTAGATCTAGCTGGTCTGTCATAATATAATAGAGACAGTAGATCTAGCTGGTCTGTCATAATATAATAGAGACAGTAGATCTAGCTGGTCTGTCATAATATAATAGAGACAGTAGATCTAGCTGGTCTGTCATAATATAATAGAGACAGTAGATCTAGCTGGTCTGTCATAATATAATAGAGACAGTAGATCTAGCTGGTCTGTCATAATATAATAGAGACAGTAGATCTAGCTGGTCTGTCATAATATAATAGAGACAGTAGATCTAGCTGGTCTGTCATAATATAATAGAGACAGTAGATCTAGCTGGTCTGTCATAATATAATAGAGACAGTAGATCTAGCTGGTCTGTCATAATATAATAGAGACAGTAGATCTAGCTGGTCTGTCATAATATAATAGAGACAGTAGATCTAGCTGGTCTGTCATAATATAATAGAGACAGTAGATCTAGCTGGTCTGTCATAATATAATAGAGACAGTAGATCTAGCTGGTCTGTCATAATATAATAGAGACAGTAGATCTAGCTGGTCTGTCATAATATAATAGAGACAGTAGATCTAGCTGGTCTGTCATAATATAATAGAGACAGTAGATCTAGCTGGTCTGTCATAATATAATAGAGACAGTAGATCTAGCTGGTCTGTCATAATATAATAGAGACAGTAGATCTAGCTGGTCTGTCATAATATAATAGAGACAGTAGATCTAGCTGGTCTGTCATAATATAATAGAGACAGTAGATCTAGCTGGTCTGTCATAATATAATAGAGACAGTAGATCTAGCTGGTCTGTCATAATATAATAGAGACAGTAGATCTAGCTGGTCTGTCATAATATAATAGAGACAGTAGATCTAGCTGGTCTGTCATAATATAATAGAGACAGTAGATCTAGCTGGTCTGTCATAATATAATAGAGACAGTAGATCTAGCTGGTCTGTCATAATATAATAGAGACAGTAGATCTAGCTGGTCTGTCATAATATAATAGAGACAGTAGATCTAGCTGGTCTGTCATAATATAATAGAGACAGTAGATCTAGCTGGTCTGTCATAATATAATAGAGACAGTAGATCTAGCTGGTCTGTCATAATATAATAGAGACAGTAGATCTAGCTGGTCTGTCATAATATAATAGAGACAGTAGATCTAGCTGGTCTGTCATAATATAATAGAGACAGTAGATCTAGCTGGTCTGTCATAATATAATAGAGACAGTAGATCTAGCTGGTCTGTCATAATATAATAGAGACAGTAGATCTAGCTGGTCTGTCATATATAATAGAGACAGTAGATCTAGCTGGTCTGTCATAATATAATAGAGACAGTAGATCTAGCTGGTCTGTCATAATATAATAGAGACAGTAGATCTAGCTGGTCTGTCATAATATAATAGAGACAGTAGATCTAGCTGGTCTGTCATAATATAATAGAGACAGTAGATCTAGCTGGTCTGTCATAATATAATAGAGACAGTAGATCTAGCTGGTCTGTCATAATATAATAGAGACAGTAGATCTAGCTGGTCTGTCATAATATAATAGAGACAGTAGATCTAGCTGGTCTGTCATAATATAATAGAGACAGTAGATCTAGCTGGTCTGTCATAATATAATAGAGACAGTAGATCTAGCTGGTCTGTCATAATATAATAGAGACAGTAGATCTAGCTGGTCTGTCATAATATAATAGAGACAGTAGATCTAGCTGGTCTGTCATAATATAATAGAGACAGTAGATCTAGCTGGTCTGTCATAATATAATAGAGACAGTAGATCTAGCTGGTCTGTCATAATATAATAGAGACAGTAGATCTAGCTGGTCTGTCATAATATAATAGAGACAGTAGATCTAGCTGGTCTGTCATAATATAATAGAGACAGTAGATCTAGCTGGTCTGTCATAATATAATAGAGACAGTAGATCTAGCTGGTCTGTCATAATATAATAGAGACAGTAGATCTAGCTGGTCTGTCATAATATAATAGAGACAGTAGATCTAGCTGGTCTGTCATAATATAATAGAGACAGTAGATCTAGCTGGTCTGTCATAATATAATAGAGACAGTAGATCTAGCTGGTCTGTCATAATATAATAGAGACAGTAGATCTAGCTGGTCTGTCATAATATAATAGAGACAGTAGATCTAGCTGGTCTGTCATAATATAGAGACAGTAGATCTAGCTGGTCTGTCATAATATAATAGAGACAGTAGATCTAGCTGGTCTGTCATAATATAATAGAGACAGTAGATCTAGCTGGTCTGTCATAATATAATAGAGACAGTAGATCTAGCTGGTCTGTCATAATATAATAGAGACAGTAGATCTAGCTGGTCTGTCATATATATAATAGAGACAGTAGATCTAGCTGGTCTGTCATAATATAATAGAGACAGTAGATCTAGCTGGTCTGTCATAATAATAGAGACATTCTATCAGTTTTTCAACCACAGACCTTTCGCATGTAAGGTGAACGTGATAACCATTACACTACAGAAACTGCTGCATTAATTACCAGCAAGGAGTAAACCGCATTTTACAAATATTTATTGCATGTATTCGAATTTCCAAAGTAAGGCATTTATTAGAACAACTATTCTCTGTTACAAATACAGTACTTAATGGATTTGTCATAGAGAACTGTTTCCGCCCAGCTTCGAATCGGGGACCATTCGTGTGTAAAGCAAACTTGATAACTACTAAACTAGAGAAACTGCTGCTAGAATTATTACTGTGGAGTAAACCAATTTTACATATATTCATCGCACGAATTCGAAATTCCAACATAATGCATTTATGAAAATTCTCTGTTACAAATACAGTACTTCTCACATGTGTCAGAGACGTCTGTTCCGCCCAGCATCGAAAAGTATACATTTTGCGTCTTAAGTGAACTTGATAACCACTACGCTATGGAATCTTTTGATTCCCAAAAGAAGGCATTAATGAAAAATTGAATTTTCAGTTTCAACTATGGTACTTACTGAATGTATCAATGAGTGCTGTTTACACAGAGGTTCAAACCAGGGACCTTTTGCATGTTAAGTGCACGTGATAACAGCTACACTACAGAAACTTCTGCTTGAGATACCTGCAAGAAGTAAACTTAATTTTCTTATAGTCAGTGCATGTATTTGAATTTCCAAAATAAGGTATTTATGAAAGCAACTCATCTCTTTTATAAATACACAACTTACTGCATGTGTCAAAGATGACTGTTTCCGCCCGGTTTCGAACCAGGGACCTTTCGCGTGTAAAGCGAACGTGATAACCACTACACTACAGAAACTGATGCAAGTGTTATCAGCAAGGAGTAACCCAAATTTTACAGATATTCATTGCATGTATTCCAATTTCCAAAAAAACCATTCATGAGAACATATATTCTCTGTTGTTGATACAGCACTAACTGCATGTGTCAAAGATCACTGTTTCTATCAGTTTTTCAACCACAGACCTTTCGCATGTAAGGTGAACGTGATAACCATTACACTACAGAAACTGCTGCATTAATTACCAGCAAGGAGTAAACCGCATTTTACAAATATTTATTGCATGTATTCGAATTTCCAAAGTAAGGCATTTATTAGAACAACTATTCTCTGTTACAAATACAGTACTTAATGGATTTGTCATAGAGAACTGTTCCCGCCCAGCTTCGAATCGGGGACCATTCGTGTGTAAAGCAAACTTGATAACTACTAAACTAGAGAAACTGCTGCTAGAATTATTACTGTGGAGTAAACCAAATTTTACATATATTCATCGCACGAATTCGAAATTCCAACATAATGCATTTATGAAAATTCTCTGTTACAAATACAGTACTTCTCACATGTGTCAGAGACGTCTGTTTCCGCCCAGCATCGAAAAGTATACATTTTGCGTCTTAAGTGAACTTGATAACCACTACGCTATGGAATCTTTTGATTCCCAAAAGAAGGCATTAATGAAAAAAATTTTCAGTTTCAACTATGGTACTTACTGAATGTATCAATGAGTGCTGTTTACACAGAGGTTCAAACCAGGGACCTTTTGCATGTTAAGTGCACGTGATAACAGCTACACTACAGAAACTTCTGCTTGAGATACCTGCAAGAAGTAAACTTAATTTTCTTATAGTCAGTGCATGTATTTGAATTTCCAAAATTAGGTATTTATGAAAGCAACTCATCTCTTTATAAATACACAACTTACTGCATGTGTCAAAGATGACTGTTTCCGCCCGGTTTCGAACCAGGGACCTTTCGCGTGTAAAGCGAACGTGATAACCACTACACTACAGAAACTGATGCAAGTGTTATCAGCAAGGAGTAACCCAAATTTTACAGATATTCATTGCATGTATTCCAATTTCCAAAAAAAGCCATTCATGAGAACATATATTCTCTGTTGTTGATACAGCACTAACTGCATGTGTCAAAGATCACTGTTTCTATCAGTTTTTCAACCACAGACCTTTCGCATGTAAGGTGAACGTGATAACCATTACACTACAGAAACTGCTGCATTAATTACCAGCAAGGAGTAAACCGCATTTTACAAATATTTATTGCATGTATTCGAATTTCCAAAGTAAGGCATTTATTAGAACAACTATTCTCTGTTACAAATACAGTACTTAATGGATTTGTCATAGAGAACTGTTTCCGCCCAGCTTCGAATCGGGGACCATTCGTGTGTAAAGCAAACTTGATAACTACTAAACTAGAGAAACTGCTGCTAGAATTATTACTGTGGAGTAAACCAAATTTTACATATATTCATCGCACGAATTCGAAATTCCAACATAATGCATTTATGAAAATTCTCTGTTACAAATACAGTACTTCTCACATGTGTCAGAGACGTCTGTTTCCGCCCAGCATCGAAAAGTATACATTTTGCGTCTTAAGTGAACTTGATAACCACTACGCTATGGAATCTTTTGATTCCCAAAAGAAGGCATTAATGAAAAATTGAATTTTCAGTTTCAACTATGGTACTTACTGAATGTATCAATGAGTGCTGTTTACACAGAGGTTCAAACCAGGGACCTTTTGCATGTTAAGTGCACGTGATAACAGCTACACTACAGAAACTTCTGCTTGAGATACCTGCAAGAAGTAAACTTAATTTTCTTATAGTCAGTGCATGTATTTGAATTTCCAAAATAAGGTATTTATGAAAGCAACTCATCTCTTTATAAATACACAACTTACTGCATGTGTCAAAGATGACTGTTTCCGCCCGGTTTCGAACCAGGGACCTTTCGCGTGTAAAGCGAACGTGATAACCACTACACTACAGAAACTGATGCAAGTGTTATCAGCAAGGAGTAACCCAAATTTTACAGATATTCATTGCATGTATTCCAATTTCCAAAAAAAGCCATTCATGAGAACATATATTCTCTGTTGTTGATACAGCACTAACTGCATGTGTCAAAGATCACTGTTTCTATCAGTTTTTCAACCACAGACCTTTCGCATGTAAGGTGAACGTGATAACCATTACACTACAGAAACTGCTGCATTAATTACCAGCAAGGAGTAAACCGCATTTTACAAATATTTATTGCATGTATTCGAATTTCCAAAGTAAGGCATTTATTAGAACAACTATTCTCTGTTACAAATACAGTACTTAATGGATTTGTCATAGAGAACTGTTTCCGCCCAGCTTCGAATCGGGGACCATTCGTGTGTAAAGCAAACTTGATAACTACTAAACTAGAGAAACTGCTGCTAGAATTATTACTGTGGAGTAAACCAAATTTTACATATATTCATCGCACGAATTCGAAATTCCAACATAATGCATTTATGAAAATTCTCTGTTACAAATACAGTACTTCTCACATGTGTCAGAGACGTCTGTTCCGCCCAGCATCGAAAAGTATACATTTTGCGTCTTAAGTGAACTTGATAACCACTACGCTATGGAATCTTTTGATTCCCAAAAGAAGGCATTAATGAAAAATGAATTTTCAGTTTCAACTATGGTACTTACTGAATGTATCAATGAGTGCTGTTTACACAGAGGTTCAAACCAGGGACCTTTTGCATGTTAAGTGCACGTGATAACAGCTACACTACAGAAACTTCTGCTTGAGATACCTGCAAGAAGTAAACTTAATTTTCTTATAGTCAGTGCATGTATTTGAATTTCCAAAATAAGGTATTTATGAAAGCAACTCATCTCTTTTATAAATACACAACTTACTGCATGTGTCAAAGATGACTGTTTCCGCCCGGTTTCGAACCAGGGACCTTTCGCGTGTAAAGCGAACGTGATAACCACTACACTACAGAAACTGATGCAAGTGTTATCAGCAAGGAGTAACCCAATTTTACAGATATTCATTGCATGTATTCCAATTTCAAAAAAAGCCATTCATGAGAACATATATCTCTGTTGTTGATGTTACAGCACTAACTGTGTCAAAGATCACTGTTCTATCAGTTTTCAACCACAGACCTTTCGCATGTAAGGTGAACGTGATAACCATTACACTACAGAAACTGCTGCATTAATTACCAGCAAGGAGTAAACCGCATTTTACAAATATTTATTGCATGTATTCGAATTTCCAAAGTAAGGCATTTATTAGAACAACTATTCTCTGTTACAAATACAGTACTTAATGGATTTGTCATAGAGAACTGTTCCGCCCAGCTTCGAATCGGGGACCATTCGTGTGTAAAGCAAACTTGATAACTACTAAACTAGAGAAACTGCTGCTAGAATTATTACTGTGGAGTAAACCAAATTTACATATATTCATCGCACGAATTCGAAATTCCAACATAATGCATTTATGAAAATTCTCTGTTACAAATACAGTACTTCTCACATGTGTCAGAGACGTCTGTTTCCGCCCAGCATCGAAAAGTATACATTTTGCGTCTTAAGTGAACTTGATAACCACTACGCTATGGAATCTTTTGATTCCCAAAAGAAGGCATTAATGAAAAATTGAATTTTCAGTTTCAACTATGGTACTTACTGAATGTATCAATGAGTGCTGTTTACACAGAGGTTCAAACCAGGGACCTTTTGCATGTTAAGTGCACGTGATAACAGCTACACTACAGAAACTTCTGCTTGAGATACCTGCAAGAAGTAAACTTAATTTTCTTATAGTCAGTGCATGTATTTGAATTTCCAAAATAGGTATTTATGAAAGCAACTCATCTCTTTTATAAATACACAACTTACTGCATGTGTCAAAGATGACTGTTTCCGCCCGGTTTCGAACCAGGGACCTTTCGCGTGTAAAGCGAACGTGATAACCACTACACTACAGAAACTGATGCAAGTGTTATCAGCAAGGAGTAACCCAAATTTTACAGATATTCATTGCATGTATTCCAATTTCCAAAAAAAGCCATTCATGAGAACATATATTCTCTGTTGTTGATACAGCACTAACTGCATGTGTCAAAGATCACTGTTTCTATCAGTTTTTCAACCACAGACCTTTCGCATGTAAGGTGAACGTGATAACCATTACACTACAGAAACTGCTGCATTAATTACCAGCAAGGAGTAAACCGCATTTTACAAATATTTATTGCATGTATTCGAATTTCCAAAGTAAGGCATTTATTAGAACAACTATTCTCTGTTACAAATACAGTACTTAATGGATTTGTCATAGAGAACTGTTTCCGCCCAGCTTCGAATCGGGGACCATTCGTGTGTAAAGCAAACTTGATAACTACTAAACTAGAGAAACTGCTGCTAGAATTATTACTGTGGAGTAAACCAAATTTTACATATATTCATCGCACGAATTCGAAATTCCAACATAATGCATTTATGAAAATTCTCTGTTACAAATACAGTACTTCACATGTGTCAGAGACGTCTGTTTCCGCCCAGCATCGAAAAGTATACATTTTGCGTCTTAAGTGAACTTGATAACCACTACGCTATGGAATTTTGATTCCCAAAAGAAGGCATTAATGAAAAATTGAATTTTCAGTTTCAACTATGGTACTTACTGAATGTATCAATGAGTGCTGTTTACACAGAGGTTCAAACCAGGGACCTTTTGCATGTTAAGTGCACGTGATAACAGCTACACTACAGAAACTTCTGCTTGAGATACCTGCAAGAAGTAAACTTAATTTTCTTATAGTCAGTGCATGTATTTGAATTTCCAAAATTAGGTATTTATGAAAGCAACTCATCTCTTTTATAAATACACAACTTACTGCATGTGTCAAAGATGACTGTTTCCGCCCGGTTTCGAACCAGGGACCTTTCGCGTGTAAAGCGAACGTGATAACCACTACACTACAGAAACTGATGCAAGTGTTATCAGCAAGGAGTAACCCAAATTTTACAGATATTCATTGCATGTATTCCAATTTCCAAAAAAAGCCATTCATGAGAACATATATTCTCTGTTGTTGATACAGCACTAACTGCATGTGTCAAAGATCACTGTTTCTATCAGTTTTTCAACCACAGACCTTTCGCATGTAAGGTGAACGTGATAACCATTACACTACAGAAACTGCTGCATTAATTACCAGCAAGGAGTAAACCGCATTTTACAAATATTTATTGCATGTATTCGAATTTCCAAAGTAAGGCATTTATTAGAACAACTATTCTCTGTTACAAATACAGTACTTAATGGATTTGTCATAGAGAACTGTTTCCGCCCAGCTTCGAATCGGGGACCATTCGTGTGTAAAGCAAACTTGATAACTACTAAACTAGAGAAACTGCTGCTAGAATTATTACTGTGGAGTAAACCAAATTTTACATATATTCATCGCACGAATTCGAAATTCCAACATAATGCATTTATGAAAATTCTCTGTTACAAATACAGTACTTCTCACATGTGTCAGAGACGTCTGTTTCCGCCCAGCATCGAAAAGTATACATTTTGCGTCTTAAGTGAACTTGATAACCACTACGCTATGGAATCTTTTGATTCCCAAAAGAAGGCATTAATGAAAAATTGAATTTTCAGTTTCAACTATGGTACTTACTGAATGTATCAATGAGTGCTGTTTACACAGAGGTTCAAACCAGGGACCTTTTGCATGTTAAGTGCACGTGATAACAGCTACACTACAGAAACTTCTGCTTGAGATACCTGCAAGAAGTAAACTTAATTTTCTTATAGTCAGTGCATGTATTTGAATTTCCAAAATAAGGTATTTATGAAAGCAACTCATCTCTTTTATAAATACACAACTTACTGCATGTGTCAAAGATGACTGTTTCCGCCCGGTTTCGAACCAGGGACCTTTCGCGTGTAAAGCGAACGTGATAACCACTACACTACAGAAACTGATGCAAGTGTTATCAGCAAGGAGTAACCCAAATTTTACAGATATTCATTGCATGTATTCCAATTTCCAAAAAAAGCCATTCATGAGAACATATATTCTCTGTTGTTGATACAGCACTAACTGCATGTGTCAAAGATCACTGTTTCTATCAGTTTTTCAACCACAGACCTTTCGCATGTAAGGTGAACGTGATAACCATTACACTACAGAAACTGCTGCATTAATTACCAGCAAGGAGTAAACCGCATTTTACAAATATTTATTGCATGTATTCGAATTTCCAAAGTAAGGCATTTATTAGAACAACTATTCTCTGTTACAAATACAGTACTTAATGGATTTGTCATAGAGAACTGTTTCCGCCCAGCTTCGAATCGGGGACCATTCGTGTGTAAAGCAAACTTGATAACTACTAAACTAGAGAAACTGCTGCTAGAATTATTACTGTGGAGTAAACCAAATTTTACATATATTCATCGCACGAATTCGAAATTCCAACATAATGCATTTATGAAAATTCTCTGTTACAAATACAGTACTTCTCACATGTGTCAGAGACGTCTGTTTCCGCCCAGCATCGAAAAGTACATTTTGCGTCTTAAGTGAACTTGATAACCACTACGCTATGGAATCTTTTGATTCCCAAAAGAAGGCATTAATGAAAAATTGAATTTTCAGTTTCAACTATGGTACTTACTGAATGTATCAATGAGTGCTGTTTACACAGAGGTTCAAACCAGGGACCTTTTGCATGTTAAGTGCACGTGATAACAGCTACACTACAGAAACTTCTGCTTGAGATACCTGCAAGAAGTAAACTTAATTTTCTTATAGTCAGTGCATGTATTTGAATTTCCAAAATTAGGTATTTATGAAAGCAACTCATCTCTTTTAAATACACAACTTACTGCATGTGTCAAAGATGACTGTTTCCGCCCGGTTTCGAACCAGGGACCTTTCGCGTGTAAAGCGAACGTGATAACCACTACACTACAGAAACTGATGCAAGTGTTATCAGCAAGGAGTAACCCAAATTTTACAGATATTCATTGCATGTATTCCAATTTCCAAAAAAAGCCATTCATGAGAACATATATTCTCTGTTGTTGATACAGCACTAACTGCATGTGTCAAAGATCACTGTTTCTATCAGTTTTTCAACCACAGACCTTTCGCATGTAAGGTGAACGTGATAACCATTACACTACAGAAACTGCTGCATTAATTACCAGCAAGGAGTAAACCGCATTTTACAAATATTTATTGCATGTATTCGAATTTCCAAAGTAAGGCATTTATTAGAACAACTATTCTCTGTTACAAATACAGTACTTAATGGATTTGTCATAGAGAACTGTTTCCGCCCAGCTTCGAATCGGGGACCATTCGTGTGTAAAGCAAACTTGATAACTACTAAACTAGAGAAACTGCTGCTAGAATTATTACTGTGGAGTAAACCAAATTTTACATATATTCATCGCACGAATTCGAAATTCCAACATAATGCATTTATGAAAATTCTCTGTTACAAATACAGTACTTCTCACATGTGTCAGAGACGTCTGTTTCCGCCCAGCATCGAAAAGTATACATTTGCGTCTTAAGTGAACTTGATAACCACTACGCTATGGAATCTTTTGATTCCCAAAGAAGGCATTAATGAAAAATTGAATTTTCAGTTTCAACTATGGTACTTACTGAATGTATCAATGAGTGCTGTTTACACAGAGGTTCAAACCAGGGACCTTTTGCATGTTAAGTGCACGTGATAACAGCTACACTACAGAAACTTCTGCTTGAGATACCTGCAAGAAGTAAACTTAATTTTCTTATAGTCAGTGCATGTATTTGAATTTCCAAAATAAGGTATTTATGAAAGCAACTCATCTCTTTTATAAATACACAACTTACTGCATGTGTCAAAGATGACTGTTTCCGCCCGGTTTCGAACCAGGGACCTTTCGCGTGTAAAGCGAACGTGATAACCACTACACTACAGAAACTGATGCAAGTGTTATCAGCAAGGAGTAACCCAAATTTTACAGATATTCATTGCATGTATTCCAATTCCAAAAAAAGCCATTCATGAGAACATATATTCTCTGTTGTTGATACAGCACTAACTGCATGTGTCAAAGATCACTGTTTCTATCAGTTTTTCAACCACAGACCTTTCGCATGTAAGGTGAACGTGATAACCATTACACTACAGAAACTGCTGCATTAATTACCAGCAAGGAGTAAACCGCATTTTACAAATATTTATTGCATGTATTCGAATTTCCAAAGTAAGGCATTTATTAGAACAACTATTCTCTGTTACAAATACAGTACTTAATGGATTTGTCATAGAGAACTGTTTCCGCCCAGCTTCGAATCGGGGACCATTCGTGTGTAAAGCAAACTTGATAACTACTAAACTAGAGAAACTGCTGCTAGAATTATTACTGTGGAGTAAACCAAATTTTACATATATTCATCGCACGAATTCGAAATTCCAACATAATGCATTTATGAAAATTCTCTGTTACAAATACAGTACTTCTCACATGTGTCAGAGACGTCTGTTTCCGCCCAGCATCGAAAAGTATACTTTTCGTCTTAAGTGAACTTGATAACCACTACGCTATGGAATCTTTTGATTCCCAAAAAGAAGGCATTAATGAAAAATTGAATTTCAGTTTCAACTATGGTACTTACTGAATGTATCAATGAGTGCTGTTTACACAGAGGTTCAAACCAGGGACCATTTTGCATGTTAAGTGCACGTGATAAAAGCTACACTACAGAACTTCTGCTTGAGATACCTGCAAGAAGTAAACTTAATTTTCTTATAGTCAGTGCATGTAGTTTGAATTCCAAAATTAGGTATTTATGAAAGCAACTCATCTCTTTTATAAATACACAACTTACTGCATGTGTCAAGATGACTGTTCCGCCCGGTTTCGAACCAGGGACCTTTCGCGTGTAAAGCGAACGTGATAACCACTACACTACAGAAACTGATGCAAGTGTTATCAGCAAGGAGTAACCCAAATTTACAGATATTCATTGCATGTATTCCAATTTCCAAAAAAAGCCATTCATGAGAACATATATTCTCTGTTGTTGATACAGCACTAACTGTGTGTCAAAGATCACTGTTTTATCAGTTTTTCAACCACAGACCTTTCGCATGTAAGGTGAACGTGATAACCATTACACTACAGAAACTGCTGCATTAATACCAGCAAGGAGTAAACCGCATTTTACAAATATTTATTGCATGTATTCGAATTTCCAAAGTAAGGCATTTATTAGAACAACTATTCTCTGTTACAAATACAGTACTTAATGGATTTGTCATAGAGAACTGTTTCCGCCCAGCTTCGAATCGGGGACCATTCGTGTGTAAAGCAAACTTGATAACTACTAAACTAGAGAAACTGCTGCTAGAATTATTACTGTGGAGTAACCAAATTTTACATATATTTCAGTCGCACGAATTCGAAATTCCAACATAATGCATTTATGAAAATTCTCTTGTACAAATACAGTACTTCTCACATGTGTAGAGACGTCTGTTTCCGCCCAGCATCGAAAAGTCTACATTTTGCGTCTTAAGTGAACTTGATAACCACTACGCTATGGAATCTTTGATTCCCAAAAGAAGGCATTAATGAAAATTGAATTTTCAGTTTCAACTATGGTACTTACTGAATGTATCAATGAGTGCTGTTTACACAGAGGTTCAAACCAGGAACCTTTTGCATGTTAAAGTGCGACGTGATAACAGCTACACGACAGAAACTTCTGCTTGAGCTACCTGCAGGAAGTAAACTTATTTTCTCTATAGTCAGTGCATGTCATTTGATTTCCCCAAAATTAGCCGGTATTATGAGAAAGCAACTCATCTCTTTTATTATAATAAACAACTTACTGCATGTGTCAAAGATAACTGTTTCCGCTGGTGTTCTGAACCAGGGACCTTTCGCGTGTTAAAGCGAGACGTGATAAGCCACTACACTACAGAAACCTGATGCAAGTGTTATCTAGCAGGAGGTAACCCAAAGTTTTACAGATATTCAGTGCATGTATTCCTAATTTCTCTAAAAAAAAACCCATTCATGAGAACATATATTCTCTGTTGTTGATACAGCACTAACTGCATGTGTCAAAGATCACTGTTTCTATCAGTTTTTCAACCACAGACCTTTCGCATGTAAGGTGAACGTGATAACCATTACACTACAGAAACTGCTGCATTAATTACCAGCAAGGAGTAAACCGCATTTTACAAATATTTATTGCATGTATTCGAATTTCCAAAGTAAGGCATTTATTAGAACAACTATTCTCTGTTACAAATACAGTACTTAATGGATTTGTCATAGAGAACTGTTTCGCCCAGCTTCGAATCGGGGACCATTCGTGTGTAAAGCAAACTTGATAACTACTAAACTAGAGAAACTGCTGCTAGAATTATTACTGTGGAGTAAACCAAATTTTACATATATTCATCGCACGAATTCGAAATTCCAACATAATGCATTTATGAAAATTCTCTGTTACAAATACAGTACTTCTCACATGTGTCAGAGACGTCTGTTTCCGCCCAGCATCGAAAAGTATACATTTTGCGTCTTAAGTGAACTTGATAACCACTACGCTATGGAATCTTTTGATTCCCAAAAGAAGGCATTAATGAAAATTGAATTTTCAGTTTCAACTATGGTACTTACTGAATGTATCAATGAGTGCTGTTTACACAGAGGTTCAAACCAGGGACTTTTGCATGTTAAGTGCACGTGATAACAGCTACACTACAGAAACTTCTGCTTGAGATACCTGCAAGAAGTAAACTTAATTTTCTTATAGTCAGTGCATGTATTTGAATTTCCAAAATTAGGTATTTATGAAAGCAACTCATCTCTTTTATAAATACACAACTTACTGCATGTGTCAAAGATGACTGTTTCCGCCCGGTTTCGAACCAGGGACCTTTCGCGTGTAAAGCGAACGTGATAACCACTACACTACAGAAACTGATGCAAGTGTTATCAGCAAGGAGTAACCCAAATTTACAGATATTCATTGCATGTATTCCAATTTCCAAAAAAAGCCATTCATGAGAACATATATTCTCTGTTGTTGATACAGCACTAACTGCATGTGTCAAAGATCACTGTTTCTATCAGTTTTTCAACCACAGACCTTTCGCATGTAAGGTGAACGTGATAACCATTACACTACAGAAACTGCTGCATTAATTACCAGCAAGGAGTAAACCGCATTTTACAAATATTTATTGCATGTATTCGAATTTCCAAAGTAAGGCATTATTAGAACAACTATTCTCTGTTACAAATACAGTACTTAATGGATTTGTCATAGAGAAGTTTCCGCCCAGCTTCGAATCGGGGACCATTCGTGTGTAAAGCAAACTTGATAACTACTAAACTAGAGAAACTGCTGCTAGAATTATTACTGTGGAGTAAACCAAATTTTACATATATTCATCGCACGAATTCGAAATTCCAACATAATGCATTTATGAAAATTCTCTGTTACAAATACAGTACTTCTCACATGTGTCAGAGACGTCTGTTTCCGCCCAGCATCGAAAAGTATACATTTTGCGTCTTAAGTGAACTTGATAACCACTACGCTATGGAATCTTTTGATTCCCAAAAGAAGGCATTAATGAAAATGAATTTTCAGTTTCAACTATGGTACTTACTGAATGTATCAATGAGTGCTGTTTACACAGAGGTTCAAACCAGGGACCTTTTGCATGTTAAGTGCACGTGATAACAGCTACACTACAGAAACTTCTGCTTGAGATACCTGCAAGAAGTAAACTTAATTTTCATATAGAGACAGTAGATCTAGCTGGTCTGTCATAATATAATAAGACAGTAGATCTAGCTGGTCTGTCATAATATAATAGAGACAGTAGATCTAGCTGGTCTGTCATAATATAATAGAGACAGTAGATCTAGCTGGTCTGTCATATATATTAGAGACAGTAGATCTAGCTGGTCTGTCATAATATAATAGAGACAGTAGATCTAGCTGGTCTGTCATATATTAGAGACAGTAGATCTACCTGGTCTATGATTTAATAATAGAGACAGTAGATCTAGCTGGTCTGTCATAATATAATAGAGACAGTAGATCTAGCTGGTCTGTCATAATATAATAGAGACAGTAGATCTAGCTGGTCTGTCATATAATAGAGACAGTAGATCTAGCTGGTCTGTCATAATATAATAGAGACAGTAGATCTAGCTGGTCTGTCATATATAATAGAGACAGTAGATCTAGCTGGTCTGTCATAATATAATAGAGACAGTAGATCTAGCTGGTCTGTCATAATATAATAGAGACAGTAGATCTAGCTGGTCTGTCATAATATAATAGAGACAGTAGAACGCCCAAAATATGCCCTGGTCTGTCATAATATAATAGAGACAGTAGATCTAGCTGGTCTGTCATATATAATAGAGACAGTAGATCTAGCTGGTCTGTCATAATATAATAGAGACAGTAGATCTAGCTGGTCTGTCATATATAATAGAGACAGTAGATCTAGCTGGTCTGTCATAATATAATAGAGACAGTAGATCTAGCTGGTCTGTCATAATATAATAGAGACAGTAGATCTAGCTGGTCTGTCATAATATTAGAGACAGTAGATCTAGCTGGTCTGTCATAATATAATAGAGACAGTAGATCTAGCTGGTCTGTCATATATAATAGAGACAGTAGATCTAGCTGGTCTGTCATATATAATAGAGACAGTAGATCTAGCTGGTCTGTCATAATATAATAGAGACAGTAGATCTAGCTGGTCTGTCATAATATAATAGAGACAGTAGATCTAGCTGGTCTGTCATAATATATAATAAGACAGTAGATCTAGCTGGTCTGTCATATATAATAGAGACAGTAGATCTAGCTGGTCTGTCATATATAATAGAGACAGTAGATCTAGCTGGTCTGTCATAATATAATAGAGACAGTAGATCTAGCTGGTCTGTCATATATAATAGAGACAGTAGATCTAGCTGGTCTGTCATATATAATAGAGACAGTAGATCTAGCTGGTCTGTCATAATATAATAGAGACAGTAGATCTAGCTGGTCTGTCATAATATAATAGAGACAGTAGATCTAGCTGGTCTGTCATAATATAATAGAGACAGTAGATCTAGCTGGTCTGTCATATATAATAGAGACAGTAGATCTAGCTGGTCTGTCATAATATAATAGAGACAGTAGATCTAGCTGGTCTGTCATAATATAATAGAGACAGTAGATCTAGCTGGTCTGTCATAATATAATAGAGACAGTAGATCTAGCTGGTCTGTCATAATATAATAGAGACAGTAGATCTAGCTGGTCTGTCATAATATAATAGAGACAGTAGATCTAGCTGGTCTGTCATAATATAATAGAGACAGTAGATCTAGCTGGTCTGTCATATATAATAGACAGTAGATCTAGCTGGTCTGTCATATATAATAGAGACAGTAGATCTAGCTGGTCTGTCATAATATAATAGAGACAGTAGATCTAGCTGGTCTGTCATAATATAATAGAGACAGTAGATCTAGCTGGTCTGTCATAATATAATAGAGACAGTAGATCTAGCTGGTCTGTCATAATATAATAGAGACAGTAGATCTAGCTGGTCTGTCATATATATAATAGAGACAGTAGATCTAGCTGGTCTGTCATATATAATAGAGACAGTAGATCTAGCTGGTCTGTCATAATATAATAGAGACAGTAGATCTAGCTGGTCTGTCATAATATAATAGAGACAGTAGATCTAGCTGGTCTGTCATAATATAATAATAGAGACAGTAGATCTAGCTGGTCTGTCATAATATAATAGAGACAGTAGATCTAGCTGGTCTGTCATATATTAGAGACAGTAGATCTAGCTGGTCTGTCATTTATATAATAATAGAAAAAAAAAGAGACAGTAGATCTAGCTGCTGTCATATATATAATAGAGACAGTAGATCTAGCTGGTCTGTCATAATATAATAGAGACAGTAGATCTAGCTGGTCTGTCATAATATAATAGAGACAGTAGATCTAGCTGGTCTGTCATAATATTAGAGACAGTAGATCTAGCTGGTCTGTCATAATATAATAGAGACAGTAGATCTAGCTGGTCTGTCATATATATTAGAGACAGTAGATCTAGCTGGTCTGTCATATATATTAGAGACAGTAGATCTAGCTGGTCTGTCATATATATTAGAGACAGTAGATCTAGCTGGTCTGTCATAATATAATAGAGACAGTAGATCTAGCTGGTCTGTCATAATATAATAGAGACAGTAGATCTAGCTGGTCTGTCATATATATAGAGACAGTAGATCTAGCTGGTCTGTCATAATATAATAGAGACAGTAGATCTAGCTGGTCTGTCATAATATAATAGAGACAGTAGATCTAGCTGGTCTGTCATAATATAATAGAGACAGTAGATCTAGCTGGTCTGTCATAATATAATAGAGACAGTAGTATCTAGCTGGTCTGTCATAATATAATAGAGACAGTAGATCTAGCTGGTCTGTCATAATATAATAGAGACAGTAGATCTAGCTGGTCTGTCATAATATAATAGAGACAGTAGATCTAGCTGGTCTGTCATAATAATAGAGACAGTAGATCTAGCTGGTCTGTCATAATATAATAGAGACAGTAGATCTAGCTGGTCTGTCATATATAGAGACAGTAGATCTAGCTGGTCTGTCATAATATAATAGAGACAGTAGATCTAGCTGGTCTGTCATAATATAATAGAGACAGTAGATCTAGCTGGTCTGTCATAATATAATAGAGACAGTAGATCTAGCTGGTCTGTCATAATTAATAGAGACAGTAGATCTAGCTGGTCTGTCATAATATAATAGAGACAGTAGATCTAGCTGGTCTGTCATAATAAATAGAAGTAGATCTAGTAGATATAGCTGTCTGTCATAATATAATAGAGACAGTAGATCTAGCTGGTCTGTCATAATATAATAGAGACAGTAGATCTAGCTGGTCTGTCATAATATAATAGAGACAGTAGATCTAGCTGGTCTGTCATAATATAATAGAGACAGTAGATCTAGCTGGTCTGTCATAATATAATAGAGACAGTAGATCTAGCTGGTCTGTCATAATATAATAGAGACAGTAGATCTAGCTGGTCTGTCATATATAATAGAGACAGTAGATCTAGCTGGTCTGTCATAATAATAGAGACAGTAGATCTAGCTGGTCTGTCATATAATAGAGACAGTAGATCTAGCTGGTCTGTCATATAATTAGAGACAGTAGATCTAGCTGGTCTGTCATATATAATAGAGACAGTAGATCTAGCTGGTCTGTCATAATATAATAGAGACAGTAGATCTAGCTGGTCTGTCATAATATAATAGAGACAGTAGATCTAGCTGGTCTGTCATATATAATAGAGACAGTAGATCTAGCTGGTCTGTCATAATATATAGAGACAGTAGATCTAGCTGGTCTGTCATAATATAATAGAGACAGTAGATCTAGCTGGTCTGTCATAATATAATAGAGACAGTAGATCTAGCTGGTCTGTCATAAATAATAGAGACAGTAGATCTAGCTGGTCTGTCATAATATATAGAGACAGTAGATCTAGCTGGTCTGTCATAATATAATAGAGACAGTAGATCTAGCTGGTCTGTCATATATAATAGAGACAGTAGATCTAGCTGGTCTGTCAAGATGTATATAAGAGACAGTAGATCTAGCTGGTCTGTCATAATATAATAGAGACAGTAGATCTAGCTGGTCTGTCATAATATAATAGAGACAGTAGATCTAGCTGGTCTGTCATATATATAATAGACAGTAGATCTAGCTGGTCTGTCATAATATAATAGAGACAGTAGATCTAGCTGGTCTGTCATATATATAATAGAGACAGTAGATCTAGCTGGTCTGTCATAATATAATAGACAGTAGATCTAGCTGGTCTGTCATAATATAATAGAGACAGTAGATCTAGCTGGTCTGTCATAATATTAGAGACAGTAGATCTAGCTGGTCTGTCATAATATAATAGAGACAGTAGATCTAGCTGGTCTGTCATAATATAATAGAGACAGTAGATCTAGCTGGTCTGTCATGATATATAATAGAGACAGTAGATCTAGCTGGTCTGTCATAATATAATAGAGACAGTAGATCTAGCTGGTCTGTCATAATATAATAGAGACAGTAGATCTAGCTGGTCTGTCATAATATAATAGAGACAGTAGATCTAGCTGGTCTGTCATAATATAATAGAGACAGTAGATCTAGCTGGTCTGTCATCATAATATATAGAGACAGTAGATCTAGCTGGTCTGTCATATATAATAGAGACAGTAGATCTAGCTGGTCTGTCATAATATTAGAGACAGTAGATCTAGCTGGTCTGTCATAATATAATAGAGACAGTAGATCTAGCTGGTCTGTCATAATATATAGAGACAGTAGATCTAGCTGGTCTGTCATATATAATAGAGACAGTAGATCTAGCTGGTCTGTCATAATATAATAGACAGTAGATCTAGCTGGTCTGTCATAATATAATAGAGACAGTAGATCTAGCTGGTCTGTCATAATATAATAGAGACAGTAGATCTAGCTGGTCTGTCATAATATAATAGAGACAGTAGATCTAGCTGGTCTGTCATATAAATAGAGACAGTAGATCTAGCTGGTCTGTCATAATATAATAGAGACAGTAGATCTAGCTGGTCTGTCATAATATAATAGAGACAGTAGATCTAGCTGGTCTGTCATATATAATAGAGACAGTAGATCTAGCTGGTCTGTCATATTATAGAGACAGTAGATCTAGCTGGTCTGTCATAAATAATAGAGACAGTAGATCTAGCTGGTCTGTCATATAATATAATAAGACAGTAGATCTAGCTGGTCATCATTATAATAGAGACAGTAGATCTAGCTGGTCTGTCATAATATAATAGAGACAGTAGATCTAGCTGGTCTGTCATAATATTAGAGACAGTAGATCTAGCTGGTCTGTCATAATATTAGAGACAGTAGATCTAGCTGGTCTGTCATATTATAATAGAGACAGTAGATCTAGCTGGTCTGTCATAATATAATAGAGACAGTAGATCTAGCTGGTCTGTCATATATAATAGAGACAGTAGATCTAGCTGGTCTGTCATAATATAATAGAGACAGTAGATCTAGCTGGTCTGTCATAATATAATAGAGACAGTAGATCTAGCTGGTCTGTCATAATATAATAGAGACAGTAGATCTAGCTGGTCTGTCATAATATAATAGAGACAGTAGATCTAGCTGGTCTGTCATAATATAATAGAGACAGTAGATCTAGCTGGTCTGTCATAATATAATAGAGACAGTAGATCTAGCTGGTCTGTCATAATATAATAGAGAGTAGATCTAGCTGGTCTGTCATAATAATAGAAGACTAGATCTAGCTGGTCTGTCATAATATAATAGAGACAGTAGATCTAGCTGGTCTGTCATAATATAATAGAGACAGTAGATCTAGCTGGTCTGTCATATATAATAGAGACAGTAGATCTAGCTGGTCTGTCATAATATAATAGAGACAGTAGATCTAGCTGGTCTGTCATAATATAATAGAGACAGTAGATCTAGCTGGTCTGTCATAATATAATAGAGACAGTAGATCTAGCTGGTCTGTCATATATAATAGAGACAGTAGATCTAGCTGGTCTGTCATAATATAATAGAGACAGTAGATCTAGCTGGTCTGTCATCATATAGAGACAGTAGATCTAGCTGGTCTGTCATAATATAATAGAGACAGTAGATCTAGCTGGTCTGTCATATTAATAGAGACAGTAGATCTAGCTGGTCTGTCATAATAATAGAGACAGTAGATCTAGCTGGTCTGTCATATAATAGAGACAGTAGATCTAGCTGGTCTGTCATAATATAATAGAGACAGTAGATCTAGCTGGTCTGTCATAATATAATAGAGACAGTAGATCTAGCTGGTCTGTCATAATATAATAGAGACAGTAGATCTAGCTGGTCTGTCATAATATAATAGAGACAGTAGATCTAGCTGGTCTGTCATAATATAATAGAGACAGTAGATCTAGCTGGTCTGTCATAATATAATAGAAAAGCTCCAAAATATGCCCTGGTCTGTCATAATATAATAGAGACAGTAGATCTAGCTGGTCTGTCATAATATAATAGAGACAGTAGATCTAGCTGGTCTGTCATAATATAATAGAGACAGTAGATCTAGCTGGTCTGTCATATTATAATAGAGACAGTAGATCTAGCTGGTCTGTCATAATATAATAGAGACAGTAGATCTAGCTGGTCTGTCATAATATAATAGAGACAGTAGATCTAGCTGGTCTGTCATATATATTAGAGACAGTAGATCTAGCTGGTCTGTCATATATATTAGAGACAGTAGATCTAGCTGGTCTGTCATATATATTAGAGACAGTAGATCTAGCTGGTCTGTCATAATAATAGAGACAGTAGATCTAGCTGGTCTGTCATAATATAATAGAGACAGTAGATCTAGCTGGTCTGTCATAATATAATAGAGACAGTAGATCTAGCTGGTCTGTCATAATATAATAGAGACAGTAGATCTAGCTGGTCTGTCATAATATAATAGAGACAGTAGATCTAGCTGGTCTGTCATAATATAATAGAGACAGTAGATCTAGCTGGTCTGTCATAATATAATAGAGACAGTAGATCTAGCTGGTCTGTCATATATATTAGAGACAGTAGATCTAGCTTGTCTGTCATAATATAATAGAGACCGTAGATCTAGCTGGTCTGTCATATATTAGAGACAGTAGATCTAGATGGTCTGTCATTTATATTAGAGACAGTAGATCTAGCTGGTCTGTCATGATATATAATAGAGACAGTAGATCTAGCTGGTCTGTCATAATATAATAGAGACAGTAGATCTAGCTGGTCTGTAATATAATAGAGACAGTAGATCTAGCTGGTCTGTCATAATATAATAGAGACAGTACATCTAGCTGGTCTTTCATAATATAATAGAGACAGTAGATCTAGCTGGTCTGTCATAATATAATAGAGACAGTAGATCTAGCTGGTCTGTCATAATATATTAGAGACAGTAGATCTAGCTGGTCTGTCATAATATAATAGAGACAGTAGATCTAGCTGGTCTGTCATAATAGAATAGAGAAAGTAGAAATAGCTGGTCTGTCATAATATAATAGAGACAGTAGATCTAGCTGGTCTGTCATAATATAATAGAGACAGTAGATCTAGCTGGTCTGTCATAATATAATAGAGACAGTAGATCTAGCTGGTCTGTCATATTATAATAGAGACAGTAGATCTAGCTGGTCTGTCATAATATAATAGAGACAGTAGATCTAGCTGGTCTGTCATAATAATAGAGACAGTAGATCTAGCTGGTCTGTCATAATATAATAGAGACAGTAGATCTAGCTGGTCTGTCATAATATAATAGAGACAGTAGATCTAGCTGGTCTGTCATATATATTAGAGACAGTAGATCTAGCTGGTCTGTCATATATATTAGAGACAGTAGATCTAGCTGGTCTGTCATAATATAATAGAGACAGTAGATCTAGCTGGTCTGTCATAATATAATAGAGACAGTAGATCTAGCTGGTCTGTCATAATATAATAGAGACAGTAGATCTAGCTGGTCTGTCATAATATAATAGAGACAGTAGATCTAGCTGGTCTGTCAATATAATAGAGACAGTAGAAACAGTAAATATAGCTGGTCTGTCATAATATAATAGAGACAGTAGATCTAGCTGGTCTGTCATAATATAATAGAGACAGTAGATCTAGCTGGTCTGTCATAATATAATAGAGACAGTAGATCTAGCTGGTCTGTCATAATATAATAGAGACAGTAGATCTAGCTGGTCTGTCATAATATATAGAGACAGTAGATCTAGCTGGTCTGTCATATATAATAGAGACAGTAGATCTAGCTGGTCTGTCATAATATAATAGAGACAGTAGATCTAGCTGGTCTGTCATAATATAATAGAGACAGTAGATCTAGCTGGTCTGTCATTATAATAGAGACAGTAGATCTAGCTGGTCTGTCATAATATAATAGAGACAGTAGATCTAGCTGGTCTGTCATAATATAATAGAGACAGTAGATCTAGCTGGTCTGTCATAATATAATAGAGACAGTAGATCTAGCTGGTCTGTCATATATAATAGAGACAGTAGATCTAGCTGGTCTGTCATAATATAATAGAGACAGTAGATCTAGCTGGTCTGTCATATATAGAGACAGTAGATCTAGCTGGTCTGTCATATATAATAGAGACAGTAGATCTAGCTGGTCTGTCATATATAATAGAGACAGTAGATCTAGCTGGTCTGTCATAATATAATAGAGACAGTAGATCTAGCTGGTCTGTCATAATATAATAGAGACAGTAGATCTAGCTGGTCTGTCATAATATAATAGAGACAGTAGATCTAGCTGGTCTGTCATAATATAATAGAGACAGTAGATCTAGCTGGTCTGTCATAATATAATAGAGACAGTAGATCTAGCTGGTCTGTCATAATATAATAGAGACAGTAGATCTAGCTGGTCTGTCATAATATAATAGAGACAGTAGATCTAGCTGGTCTGTCATAATATAATAGAGACAGTAGATCTAGCTGGTCTGTCATAATATAATAGAGACAGTAGATCTAGCTGGTCTGTCATAATATAATAGAGACAGTAGATCTAGCTGGTCTGTCATAATATAATAGAGACAGTAGATCTAGCTGGTCTGTCATATATAATAGAGACAGTAGATCTAGCTGGTCTGTCATAATATAATAGAGACAGTAGATCTAGCTGGTCTGTCATAATATAATAGAGACAGTAGATCTAGCTGGTCTGTCATAATATAATAGAGACAGTAGATCTAGCTGGTCTGTCATTATAATAGAGACAGTAGATCTAGCTGGTCTGTCATATATAATAGAGACAGTAGATCTAGCTGGTCTGTCATATATAATAGAGACAGTAGATCTAGCTGGTCTGTCATAATATAATAGAGACAGTAGATCTAGCTGGTCTGTCATAATATAATAGAGACAGTAGATCTAGCTGGTCTGTCATAATATAATAGAGACAGTAGATCTAGCTGGTCTGTCATAATATAATAGAGACAGTAGATCTAGCTGGTCTGTCATAATATAATAGAGACAGTAGAGTCTAGCTGGTCTGTCATAATATAATAGAGACAGTAGATCTAGCTGGTCTGTCATAATATAATAGAGACAGTAGATCTAGCTGGTCTGTCATAATATAATAGAGACAGTAGATCTAGCTGGTCTGTCATATATAATAGAGACAGTAGATCTAGCTGGTCTGTCATAATATAATAGAGACAGTAGATCTAGCTGGTCTGTCATAATATAATAGAGACAGTAGATCTAGCTGGTCTGTCATAATAATAGAGACAGTAGATCTACCTGGTCTGTCATTTATATTAGAGACAGTAGATCTAGCTGGTCTGTCATATATATTAGAGACAGTAGATCTAGCTGGTCTGTCATATATATTAGAGACAGTAGATCTAGCTGGTCTGTCATAATATAATAGAGACAGTAGATCTAGCTGGTCTGTCATAATATAATAGAGACAGTAGATCTAGCTGGTCTGTCATAATATAATAGAGACAGTAGATCTAGCTGGTCTGTCATAATATAATAGAGACAGTAGATCTAGCTGGTCTGTCATATATAATAGAGACAGTAGATCTAGCTGGTCTGTCATAATATAATAGAGACAGTAGATCTAGCTGGTCTGTCATATATAATAGAGACAGTAGATCTAGCTGGTCTGTCATAATATATAGAGACAGTAGATCTAGCTGGTCTGTCATAATATAATAGAGACAGTAGATCTAGCTGGTCTGTCATAATATAATAGAGACAGTAGATCTAGCTGGTCTGTCATAATATAATAGAGACAGTAGATCTAGCTGGTCTGTCATAATATAATAGAGACAGTAGATCTAGCTGGTCTGTCATAATATAATAGAGACAGTAGATCTAGCTGGTCTGTCATAATATAATAGAGACATAGAGACAGTAGATCTAGCTGGTCTGTCATAATATAATAGAGACAGTAGATCTAGCTGGTCTGTCATAATATAATAGAGACAGTAGATCTAGCTGGTCTGTCATAATATAATAGAGACAGTAGATCTAGCTGGTCTGTCATAATATAATAGAGACAGTAGATCTAGCTGGTCTGTCATAATATAATAGAGACAGTAGATCTAGCTGGTCTGTCATATATTAGAGACAGTAGATCTAGATGGTCTGTCATTTATATTAGAGACAGTAGATCTAGCTGGTCTGTCATAATATATAATAGAGACAGTAGATCTAGCTGGTCTGTCATAATATAATAGAGACAGTAGATCTAGCTGGTCTGTCATAATATAATAGAGACAGTAGATCTATCTGGTCTGTCATATATATTAGAGACAGTAGATCTAGCTGGTCTGTCATATATAATAGAGACAGTAGATCTAGCTGGTCTGTCATAATATAATAGAGACAGTAGATCTAGCTGGTCTGTCATATATATTAGAGACAGTAGATCTAGCTGGTCTGTCATATATAATAGAGACAGTAGATCTAGCTGGTCTGTCATAATATAATAGAGACAGTAGATCTAGCTGGTCTGTCATTATAATAGAGACAGTAGATCTAGCTGGTCTGTCATATATAATAGAGACAGTAGATCTAGCTGGTCTGTCATAAATAATAGAGACAGTAGATCTAGCTGGTCTGTCATAATATAATAGAGACAGTAGATCTAGCTGGTCTGTCATAATATAATAGAGACAGTAGATCTAGCTGGTCTGTCATAATATAATAGATAGAGACAGTAGATCTAGCTGGTCTGTCATAATATAATAGAGACAGTAGATCTAGCTGGTCTGTCATAATATAATAGAGACAGTAGATCTAGCTGGTCTGTCATAATATAATAGAGACAGTAGATCTAGCTGGTCTGTCATAATATAATAGAGACAGTAGATCTAGCTGGTCTGTCATAATATAATAGAGACAGTAGATCTAGCTGGTCTGTCATATATTAGAGACAGTAGATCTAGCTGGTCTGTCATAATATAATAGAGACAGTAGATCTAGCTGGTCTGTCATAATATAATAGAGACAGTAGATCTAGCTGGTCTGTCATAATATAATAGAGACAGTAGATCTAGCTGGTCTGTCATAATATAATAGAGACAGTAGATCTAGCTGGTCTGTCATAATATAATAGAGACAGTAGATCTAGCTGGTCTGTCATAATATAATAGAGACAGTAGAGTCTAGCTGGTCTGTCATAATATAATAGAGACAGTAGATCTAGCTGGTCTGTCATAATATAATAGAGACAGTAGATCTAGCTGGTCTGTCATAATATAATAGAGACAGTAGATCTAGCTGGTCTGTCATAATATAATAGAGACAGTAGATCTAGCTGGTCTGTCATAATATAATAGAGACAGTAGATCTAGCTGGTCTGTCATAATATAATAGAGACAGTAGATCTAGCAGGTCTGTCATATATATTAGAGACAGTAGATCTACCTGGTCTGTCATTTATATTAGAGACAGTAGATCTAGCTGGTCTGTCATATATATTAGAGACAGTAGATCTAGCTGGTCTGTCATATAATAGAGACAGTAGATCTAGCTGGTCTGTCATATATAATAGAGACAGTAGATCTAGCTGGTCTGTCATAATATAATAGAGACAGTAGATCTAGCTGGTCTGTCATAATATAATAGAGACAGTAGATCTAGCTGGTCTGTCATAATATAATAGAGACAGTAGATCTAGCTGGTCTGTCATAATATAATAGAGACAGTAGATCTAGCTGGTCTGTCATAATATAATAGAGACAGTAGATCTAGCTGGTCTGTCATAATATAATAGAGACAGTAGATCTAGCTGGTCTGTCATAATATAATAGAGACAGTAGATCTAGCTGGTCTGTCATAATATAATAGAGACAGTAGATCTAGCTGGTCTGTCATAATATAAAGAGACAGTAGATCTAGCTGGTCTGGTCATAATATAATAGAGACAGTAGATCTAGCTGGTCTGTCATAATATAATAGAGACAGTAGATCTAGCTGGTCTGTCATAATATAATAGAGGATAGTAGTTCTAGCTGGTCTGTCATAATATAATTAGAGACAGTAGATCTAAGCTGGTCTTGCATATATATAGGACAGTAGATCTAGCTGGTCTGTTCATGATATAATGAGACAGTAGGATCTAGGCTTGGTCTGTCATAATATTAGTAGAGACAAAGTAGATCTAGCTGGTTCTGTGTCCATTGATATATATAAGACAGTAGAATTCTAGCTGGTCTTTCATTAATATAATTGTGACAGATAGATTCTAGCTGGTCTAGCATATATATGTAGAGACAGTAGATCTAGTCTGGTCTGTCAGTGATATATAAATAGAGATGTAGATCTAGCTGGTCTGTCATAATATAATAGAGACAGTAGATCTAGCTGGTCTGTCATATATATTAGAGACAGTAGATCTAGCTGGTCTGTCATAATATAATACAAGACAGTAGATCTAGCTGGTCGGTTCATAATATAATAGAGACAGTAGATTCTAGCTGGTCTGTCATATATATTAGAGACAGTAGATCCAACTGTCTGTCATTAAAATAAGAGCAGACAGTAGATCTATTTAGCGTCTGTCATAATATAATAGAGACAGTAGATCTAAGCTGGTCTGTCATGGATAGATAAATAGAGACAGTAGATCTAGTGGTCTGTCATAATATAATTAGAGACAGTTAGAATTCTGGGCTGCTTGTTCATTAGATATAATAGAGGACAGTAGATCTAAGCTGTTCTGTCATAATATTAATAGAGACAGTAGATCTAGCTGGTCTGTCATAATATAATTAGGACAGTTAGATCTTAGCTGGTCTGTCATAATAATAATAGAGACAGTAGATCTAGCTGGGTCTGTCATATATATTAGAGACAGTTATATTCTAGCTTGGTCTGTCATATATATATAGAGACAGTAGATCTAGCTGGTCTGTCATAATATAATAGAGCCAGTAGATCATAGCTGGTCTGTCATATATATTATAGACAGCTAGATCTAAGCATGGTCTGTTCATAATGATAATAGAGACAGTTAGAGCTAGCTTGGTCTTGTCATAATATAATAAATATAGAGACAGTAGATCTAGCTGGTCTGTCATAATATAATAGAGACAGTAGATCTAGCTGGTCTGTCATAATATAATAGAGACAGTACATTTAGCTGGTCTGTCATAATATAATAGTGACAGTAGATCAGCTGGTCTTTCGTAATATAATAGAGACAGTAGATCTAGCTGGTCTATGATAATATAATAGAGACAGTATATCTAGCTGGGCTGTCATGATATAATAGAGACAGTAGATATAGCTAGTCTGACATATTATAATAGAGACAGCAGATATAGCTGGTCTGTCATAATATTATAGAGAAAGTAGATCTAGCTGGTCTGTCATAATATAAAAGAGATAGTAGATCTATCTCCAGACAGAGAGACAGGGAGTGAGGGAGATAGGGAGACAGGGAGGGAAGGGAGACAGGGAGGGAAGGGAGACAGGGAGGGAGGGAGACAGGGAGGGAGGGAGGGAGACAGGGAGATGCAGAACAGTTGGAGCCTACTTTACTAAGATAATAAGGACTGGAACCAATGACGAGACAGGAAGAAATGTTACTATTATAGAACAGGTGATGAATATAGAGAAATGTTACTATTATAGATCAGGTGATGAATATAGAGAAATGTTACTATTATAGAACAGGTGATGAATATAGAGAAATGTTACTATTATAGAACAGGTGATGAATATAGAGAAATGTACTCACCTCCACCTTGTCCGAGGCTACAGTATACCAGTGTACTCAACAGCACTGAAACACACAGAGAGAACTATCACTATGGTACATGATGTAAACACTGAAACACACAGAGAGAACTATCACTATGGTACATGATGTAAACACTGAAACACACAGAGAGAACTATCACTATGGTACATGATGTAAACACTGAAACACACAGAGAGAACTATCACTATGGTACATGATGTAAACACTGAAACACACAGAGACAACTATTACTATGGTCCATGATGGAAACCCTAAAACACACAGAGAGAACTCTCACTATGGTACATGATGTAAACACTGAAAAACACAGAGAGATCTATCACTATGGTACATGATACAAACACAGGGCTGGACCACAGATATTAATTTCCTTAGCAGTCAGAAGTAAGAATCCAACTCTGTTGGATTTCCATCTGCAGTGGAAAGTGCATTTTGCTCTACGACCCCCAAAGTGTCGAGGGATTCGTCTGAAGTCATTCAGCTGTTCATTCAGAACTGTTTGGGCTACAAACTCATATGACCCCACTATGGAAGGGGAGACTCAGATACAAACTAATATGACCCCACTATGAAAGGAGATTCTCAGTTACAAACTAATATGACCCCAAAATGTAAGAGGAGACTCTCAGCTACAAACTAATATGACCCCACTATGGAAAGAGGAGTCTCAGCTACAAACTAATATGACCCCACTATGGAAAGGGGAGACTCAGCTACAAACTAATATGACCCCACTATGGAAAGGGGAGACTCAGCTACAAACTAATATGACCCCACAATGGAAAGGGGAGACTCAGCTACAAACTAATATGACCCCACTATGGAAAGAAGAGACTCTACGACCACCACAGGTGTCAAGCGACTCGTCTGAAGGTAACCATCACATACAAATGAATGGAATAGACAAAAATATTCCCTTTCTTATATCAAATCAAATGTATTTATATAGCCCTTCGTACATCAGCTGATATCTCAAAGTGCTGTACAGAAACCCAGCCTAAAACCCCAAACAGCAAGCAATGCAGGTGTAGAAGCACGTGGCTAGGAAAAACTCCCTAGAAAGGCCAATACCTAGGAAGAAACCTAGAGAGGAACCAGGCTATGTGGGGTGGCCAGTCCTCTTCTGGCTGTGCCGGGTGGAGATTATAACAGAACATGGCCAAGATGTTCAAATGTTCATAAATGACCAGCATGGTCGAATAATAATAAGGCAGAACAGTTGAAACTAGAGCAGCAGCACAGTCAGGTGGAAGTTGAAACTGGAGCAGCAGCATGGCCAGGTGGACTGGGGACAGCAAGGAGTCATCATGTCAGGTAGTCCTGGGGCATGGTCCTAGGGCTCAGGTCCTCCGAGAGAGAGAAAGAAAGAGAGAAGGAGAGAATTAGAGAACGCACACTTAGATTCACACAGGACACCGAATAGGACAGGAGAAGTACTCCAGATATAACAAACTGACCCCAGCCCCCCGACACATAAACTACTGCAGCATAAATACTGGAGGCTGAGACAGGAGGGGTCAGGAGACACTGTGGCCCCATCCGAGGACACCCCCGGACAGGGCCAAACAGGAAGGATATAACCCCACCCACTTTGCCAAAGCACAGCCCCCACACCACTAGAGGGATATCTTCAACCACCAACTTACCATCCTGAGACAAGGCTGAGTATAGCCCACAAAGATCTCCGCCACGGCACAACCCAAGGGGGGGGGCGCCAACCCAGACAGGATGACCACAACAGTGAATCAACCCACTCAGGTGACGCACCCCC
This sequence comes from Oncorhynchus kisutch, assembly GCF_002021735.2. Taxonomy (NCBI): domain Eukaryota; kingdom Metazoa; phylum Chordata; class Actinopteri; order Salmoniformes; family Salmonidae; genus Oncorhynchus; species Oncorhynchus kisutch. Next base: position 2,286,759 of record NC_034189.2, on the reverse strand, counting down.
TCCAGGGACGGCATGAGAGAGCCCCAGCAAGCCAGTGACTCAGCCCCTGTAATAGGGTTAGAGGCAGAGAATCCCAGTGGAAAGAGGGGAACCGGCCAGGCAGAGACAGCAAGGGCGGTTCGTTGCTCCAGAGCCTTTCCGTTCACCTTCCCACTCCTGGGCCAGACTACACTCAATCATATGACCCACTGAAGAGATGAGTCTTCAGTAAAGACTTAAAGGTTGAGACCGAGTTTGCGTCTCTGACATGGGTAGGCAGACCGTTCCATAAAAATGGAGCTCTATAGGAGAAAGCCCTGCCTCCAGCTGTTTGCTTAGAAATTCTAGGGACAATTAGGAGGCCTGCGTCTTGTGACCGTAGCGTACGTGTAGGTATGTACGGCAGGACCAAATCAGAGAGATAGGTAGGAGCAAGCCCATGTAATGCTTTTTAGGTTAGCAGGAAAACCTTGAAATCAGCCCTTGCTTTGACAGGAAGCCAGTGTAGAGAGGCTAGCACTGGAGTAATATGATCAAATTTTTTGGTTCTAGTCAGGATTCTAGCAGCCGTATTTAGCACTAACTGAAGTTTATTTAGTGCTTTATCCGGGTAGCCGGAAAATAGAGCATTGCAGTAGTCTAACCTAGAAGTGACAAAAGCATGGATTAATTTTTCTGCATCATTTTTCGTCATATATCTCGTATAGGAGACTGACAACCAAAAACAATATGTTAGCTGACCAGAACCACACTTTTAAGAGGATCTATACAACTATATAGATATTAAAAATATATATATAACCATATAGATTTTGAACCATATTGACAATATACTATATAGATATTAAACTATATAGATATTAAACTATATAGATATTAAACCATACAGAGATTAAACTATATAGATATTAAACTATACAGATATTAAACTATATAGATATTAAACTATATAGATATTAAAGTATATAGATATTAAAGTATATAGATATTAAACTATATAGATATTAAACTATATAGATATTAAAGTATATAGATATTAAAGTATATAGATATTAAATTATATAGATATTAAACCATATAGATATTAAACTATATAGATATTAAACTATATAGATATTAAACTATATAGATATTAAACTATATAGATATTAAATTATATAGATATTAAACCATATAGATATTAAACTATATAGATATTAAACTATATAGATATTAAACTATATAGATATTAAACTATATAGATATTTAACTTTATAGATATTAAACTATATAGATATTAAACTATATAGATATTAAACTATATAGATATTAAACTATATAGATATTAAACTATATAGATATTAAACTATATAGATATTAAACTATATAGATATTTAACTATATAGATATTAAACTATATAGATATTAAACTATATAGATATTTAACTTTATAGATATTAAACTATATAGATATTAAACTATATAGATATTAAACTATATAGATATTAAACTATATAGATATTAAACTATATAGATATTTAACTTTATAGATATTAAACTATATAGATATTAAACTATATAGATATTAAACCATACAGATATTAAACTATATAGATATTAAACTATATAGATATTAAACCATATAGATATATTTAAAATATTCAATGTTCAATGTAATAAATTATATCATTGAACATTGAATCATATATATATTAATCCATTTAGATAATATTCAACTCACAGAGTTCCATCTCAACGTGTTGATCACTAACTGTATCTAAACTCTAGTGACTTGTCGCCTGTCCATCACCCCACCTCTCCTCTCCATCCATCTATACTTCCTCTTGAGATGGACTGAATGGTGTGAAAGATGTGTGTGACAGAATGAGGGGGCCTAGAGAGAAGAGAGAGAGAGAGAGAGAGAGAGAGAGAGAGAGAGAGAAATAGTTTGAAAATTATATATAGTAGAGAGGGACAGAGAGAAGAGAGTCAGAGAGAGTCATGTTCAGTCTGATGTCCAACCTGGAACTGAGTGAGTCATGTTTAGTCTGAAGCTACTATTAAAGCCAAAAAGAAAATACATTACAATTATATATTTTACTTTATAAGGACTGATTGCTAAGTTAAGGCTACCAAGCTTGCTAGGACAGCTACCACGCTTGCTCGGACAGCTACCAAGCTTGCTCGGACAGCTACCAAGCTTGCTAGGACAGCTACCAGGCTTGTTAGGACAGCTACCAAGCTTGCTAGGACAGCTAGCAAGCTTGCTAGGACAGCTACCAAGCTTGCTAGGACAGCTACCAGGCTTGTTAGGACAGCTACCAAGCTTGCTAGGACAGCTACCAAGCTTGCTAGGACAGCTACCAACTTGCTTGGACAGCTACCAAGCTTGCTAGGACAGCTACCAAGCTTGCTAGGACAGCTACCAAGCTTGTTTGGACAGCTTCCAAACTTGCTAGGACAGCTACCAAGCTTGCTAGGACAGCTACTAAGCTTGTTAGGATAGCTACCAAGCTTGCTAGGACAGCTACCAAGCTTACTAGGACAGCTACCAAGCTTGCTAGGACAGCTACCAAGCTTGCTAGGACAGCTACCAAGCTTACTAGGACAGCTACCAAGCTTGCTAGGACAGCTACCAAGCTTACTAGGACAGCTACCAAGCTTGCTAGGACAGCTACCAAGCTTGTTAGGACAGCTACCAAGCTTACTAGGACAGCTACCAAGCTTGCTAGGACAGCTACCAAGCTTACTAGGACAGCTACCAAGCTTGTTAGGACAGCTACCAAGCTTACTAGGACAGCTACCAAGCTTGCTAGGACAGCTACAAAGCTTGCTAGGACAGCTACCAAGCTTGCTACTATGGTTATTCCTGTAAAAGTTGTGTCGACCTGCAGCAAACATAAACATGACCTACAGTACATAGTAAACATGGTAAAGTGCCTAATTCCTTACATAAGGGAGAGCAGGCCATGTCCAGACTTTATATGTGACCTCAAGTACTCATTAACTCTGTCTTCGTTGATTTTTCTGGGTTGCATCAGTCATGGACAGAATCTTCTGAGGCACAGTATTAATGATGAACACCCAGAGGTTCACTGGTAAGCCACATTTGCCTCTGGATCCATCCCAGGTGGTATTCTGTGTCCACTCGTGGTCTCTCTATTTGGTTACACATCCATGGAAGAGCAGAACAGCATAACAGTCTGGGTGGCCCTTGCTGTGCCTGGTAAGCAGTTCGTCAAGTTCTGCTGTCAGAAGAGGAATGGAAATGTCAGGGTGAACCGGCGACCTGACGATCTCGCCACATATGAGCAGAATTGTACCGCCCTGAGCCACAATTGATTACAGTGGACTATGATAGAAACGGTAGATCAATTAAGCATTAAAAGTGACTCCAACACACAAATGCTGCGTACAGAAACACATGTTAAGAATCTAGCAAAACTAACCGCTTTCTTTGGGAACCATGCGTTATTTCGGTGCGGCCCATTGTCCAGCCCTTTGTCCACTGATCTCCATGGATGGTTGTCCGCATGGTTGTTTGCTCTGCAAAAACACATTCACGTTTTTAGCACACAATTATCGATTTATTACACAGTGTGCCTACACGTTGATAGGCTATATACATTTTTTAAAGAGTACAAGGACAGAGAGCTGTTTGGCATCAGAGAGCTGTTTGGCATCTGTGTTGGCTCTAAGACCATTTAACCCTTTAACTAAGGCGGTTTCTGTGCTGTGGTGGGCACCAAAACTAGATTGGATTTTTTTTTAAATACAGTTGGCAATTTTAAAAAAAATTGCTGTTTTTGCATAAGAGGTTGGAGATTGGCCAATAATTTCTAAGAGCTGAAGAATCTAGATTCCTTTTCTTCAGAAGGGGTTTCACCATAGCAGTTTTTAGTGCAGTGGGGAAAAAGCCTGTGAACAGGGAGGGATTAACAATAGCTTGCACTTCTTCAGATATGCAATTAAAAACTGTGTTGAAGAAGGTGGTGGGGATAGGATGGAGAAGGTAAGTGGAAGTATAGGTTGTGATGTCACTTTCCTCAACATGTCTGTGTCAACCAGGGAAAATAAATCCATAGTGCCTTTGTGTGGTAGGCTACTGCACATATCATCAGACTTCTAGTCAGGTCTTGACTGATACCCAGTCTAATGTGGGTTATCTTATCTCTGAAATATGCTGCAAACTCATCACATTTAAATGTGGAGGAAAGTTCACATAGGTTTGGGATGGTAGGATTTATCAGGCCATCAATGGTGGAGAAGAGCACTCCCTAATTATTGTGATTATTAGTGATCAAGTTTGTAAAACGAGTCCATCTGGCATTTCCAATGGCCTTGTTATATATGATGCTCTCTCATTTCTGGGGCGGCAAGTTCAAACCCCCGAGCTGACAAGGTACAAATCTGTCGTTCTGCCCCTGAACAGGCAGTTAACTCACTGTTCCTAGGCCGTCATTGAAAATAAGAATTTGTTCTTAACTGACTTGCCTAGTAAAATAAATAATAAAAAATAATAAAAAATTCTAATGGCCTTGTTATATATGATGCTCTCTCATTTCTAATGGTCTTGTTATATATGATGCTCTCTCATTTCTAATGGTCTTGTTATATATGATGCTCTCTCAGAATATCATAATGGACCTGCAACTTTGACTTCATCCAATTCCGCTCTGCTTTTCTGCAATTTCTCTTTAATTGATTAGTTTTCTCACTCATCCAACCTTTTCCAACTTTACTGGATCTATGGCATTAATGGTTGCCCTTAGTTTAATATTAAAGTTATCAACAAAATCACCACAAGAGGAAGGCAGAATAGGTGGTGGAATATTGTTCAGACACTCAATTAACCTTTTGTAACTAGGGGGCAGTATTTTCATTTTTGGATAAAAACCGTTCCTGTTTTAAATGGGATATTTTGTTTCGACAAGATGCTCGACTATGCATATAATTGACAGCTTTGGATAGAAAACACTCTGACATTTCCAAAACTGCAAAGATATTGTCTGTGAGTGCAACAGAACTGATGTTACAGGCGAAACCCAGATAAAAATCCAATCAGGAAGTGCCGCATTTTTTGAAACCGCTTCATGCCAATGACTCCTTATATGGCTGTGAATGGGCTACGAATGAGCTTACGCTTTCTACGTATTCCCCAAGGTGTCTACAGCATTGTGACGTCTTTTTACGCATTATTTTGAAGAATAGCCGTAAGGGACCACATTCAGCAAGTGGTCACATGATGGCTCCCGCAGAAAATCTTGCGTAAAGTACTGAGGTAGCCATTTTTCCAATCGCTTCTTATGAGAAACCAATTGTCCCGACGGATATATTATCGAATAGATATGTGAAAAACAAATTGAGGATTGATTCTAAACAACGTTTGCCATGTTTCTGACGATATTATGGAGCTAATTTGGAAAAAAGTTTGGCGTTGTAGTGACCGATTTCTCAGCCAAAAGTGAAGAACAAACGGAAGCTATTTCGCGTACAAAAATAATATTTTTGGAAAAAAGGAACATTTGCTATCTAACTGGGAGTCTCCTGAGTGAAAGAATCCGAAGTTCTTCAAAGGTAAATGATTTAATTTGATTGCTTTTCTTATTGTCGTGAAAATGTTGCCTGCTGCCAGCAGAGCCTAGCTTAGCATTGTGCCATGATAAACTTACACAAATGCTTGTCTAGCGTTGGCTGTAAAGCATATTTTGAAATCTGAGGTGACAGTGTGATTAACAAAAGGCTAAGCTGTGTCTCAATATATTTCATTTGTGATTTTCATGAACAGGAAGATTTTCTAGGAAGATTTATATCCGCTGCGTTATGCAAATTAGTTTCCGGCGATGATTACGCTCCCGGATCCGGGAGCGTAATATTTTTGGAAAAAAGGAACATTTGCTATCTAACTGGGAGTCTCCTGAGTGAAAGAATCCGAAGTTCTTCAAAGGTAAATGATTTAATTTGATTGCTTTTCTTATTGTCGTGAAAATGTTGCCTGCTGCCAGCAGAGCCTAGCTTAGCATTGTGCCATGATAAACTTACACAAATGCTTGTCTAGCGTTGGCTGTAAAGCATATTTTGAAATCTGAGGTGACAGTGTGATTAACAAAAGGCTAAGCTGTGTCTCAATATATTTCATTTGTGATTTTCATGAACAGGAAGATTTTCTAGGAAGATTTATATCCGCTGCGTTATGCAGTAGTGGGTAGTATCAAGAAGTTTTAAATCTGTAGCAACTTCAGAGGTCAGTGTTTCTTAATAATGGGTTCAGTATTACCCTGTTATGGGTAACAAGGTAGTATAAATCCCCAGTGGTGATCAGAGAAAGCAGCATCAACTATAGAGGATATGTCAATAGAAAACCCCTTGGTAATAACCAGGTCCAGAGTATGGCTGTGGTTATGGGTGGGTCCAGTAGAAAACCCCTTGGTAATAACCAGGTCCAGAGTATGGCTGTGGTTATGGGTGGGCCCAGTAGAAAACCCCTTGGTAATAACCAGGTCCAGAGTATGGCTGTGGTTATGGGTGGGCCCAGTAGAAAGCCCCTTGGTAATAACCAGGTCTAGAGTATGGCTGTGGTTATGGGTGGGCCCAGTAGAAAGCCCCTTGGTAATAACCAGGTCCAGAGTATGGCTGTGGTTATGGGTGGGCCCAGTAGAAAGCCCCTTGGTAATAACCGGGTCCAGAGTATGGCTGTGGTTATGGGTGGGCCCAGTAGAAAGCCCCTTGGTAATGACCAGGTCCAGAGTATGGCTGTGGTTATGGGTGGGCCCAGTAGAAAGCCCCTTGATAATAACCAGGTCCAGAGTATGGCTGTTGTTATGGGTGGGCCCAGTAGAAAGCCCCTTGGTAATGACCAGGTCCAGAGTATGGCTGTGGTTATGGGTGGGCCCAGTAACATGTTGGATAAAGTCCATAGAGCTAAAATGATTCACAAATTCAATGGCCTTGGAGTCAGTCTCTTTGTCAACATGAATATTAAAATCGCCCAACACAATGATTTTATCATACTTCTCAAGGACAATAGACAATAGTTTAGAGAAATCGGGAAAGAAAGTGGGCTATACAGGGTTATGGCCAGCACTGGTGGCTGGAATGTTAACAGTATAATATGATGCTCTGGTCTGGTGGCTGACATTTAAACAGTATAACATGATGCTCTGATGGCTGACATTTAAACAGTATAACATGATGCTCTGGTGGCTGACATTTAAACAGTATAACATGATGCTCTGTCTGGTGGCTGACATTTAAACAGTATAACATGATGCTCTGGTGGCTGACATTTAAACAGTATAACATGATGCTCTGGTCTGGTGGCTGACATTTAAACAGTATAACATGATGCTCTGGTGGCTGACATTTAAACAGTATAACATGATGCTCTGGTCTGGTGGCTGACATTTAAACAGTATAACGTGATGCTCTGGTCTGGTGGCTGACATTTAAACAGTATGACATGATGCTCTGGTGGCTGACATTTAAACAGTATAACATGATGCTTTGATGGCTGACATTTAAACAGTATAACATGATGTTCTGGTCTGGTGGCTGACATTTAAACAGTATAACATGATGCTCTGGTCTGGTGGCTGACATTTAAACAGTATGACATGATGCTCTGGTGGCTGACATTTAAACAGTATGACATGATGCTCTGGTGGCTGACATTTAAACAGTATAACATGATGTTCTGGTCTGGTGGCTGACATTTAAACAGTATAACATGATGCTCTGGTCTGGTGGCTGACATTTAAACAGTATGACATGATGCTCTGGTGGCTGACATTTAAACAGTATAACATGATGTTCTGGTCTGGTGGCTGACATTTAAACAGTATAACATGATGCTCTGGTCTGGTGGCTGACATTTAAACAGTATAGGATGATACTCAAAAGACCCAGAGTCACCATATGAAACTTCTTTACAACTGACAGCATTAGTAAAAATAGAGGCTGTTCAGAGCAGGAGATCTGTGGCTGTTTGAGGTTAGAGCTATTTGTGAACAACATCACCCACACCCCCTCCCCTTTGTTGACTGCTGCAGCACGGTCTATTTTAGTCTCCATGGGAACCTTCGCATACTGTATGATGTACATTCAGACTTCTAAACACTTAAAACACCAGTCAAACACATGGTTGTATCAGTCATTATAATTGGACTGTATGTTGGGGTGTATAAATGTATCTACCTACACATTAACTGAGACATGTTGGGGTCTATAACTGTTCCTGTGGTGTTGGAGGTCTTCACTGTAGTAGACTGGATCAGCTCCTCTGTCCCTCACTCATCTCTCTCTCCTCTCTCTTTACCTAGTGACCCTGTTCATCAGAACATCATGGTGTTGGAGGTCTTCACTGTAGTAGACTGGATCAGCTCCTCTGTCCCTCACTCATCTCTCTCTCCTCTCTCTTTACCTAGTGACCCTGTTCATCAGAACGTCATGGTGGATGGAAAAAGATGCTCTCTTCAGCAGCGGTGAATAACCACAACCCTGTCAGTCCATCTCTTTACTTCTCCTTTCTCTTCTCTTCTCTCTCCCTCCTCCCTTTTTCACACCAACACACTTATCTTTAGACGCTGCAGCCTTGACCGCCATCAACAGCAACAGAGAGGTGTGAAGTTTCCACAACAGAGTTAGAGTTAGTTTATCATGTACTTCTCTTTAGATGCTGCGGCCTTGACCTCCATCAACAGAGTTAGAGTTAGTTTATCTCTGGGGCGGCAGGGTAGCCTAGTGGTTAGAGCATTGGACTAGTAACCGCAAGGTTGCAAGTTCAAATCCCTGAGCTGACAAGGTACAAAATCTGTCGTTCTGCCCCTGAACAGGCTGTTCCTAGGCCGTCATTGAAAATAAGAATTTGTTCTTAACTGACTTGCCTAGTAAAATAAAGGTAAAGAAATAAATTTTAAAAACACCACTGACTGGAACCATCAAAAACAAGACTTGGTTTATCATGAGAACATACAGACACCACTGACTGGAACTATCAGCAACAAGAGTTAGTTTATCATGAGAACATACAGACACCACTGACTGGAACCAGCTGACAGTATCAGTTGTAAAGGCTCCATTACTACTAACAGAAGGAAAGTTGTAGTGTTATGTCCATGATGAATGATGTAAAGGCTTCATTACTACTAACAGATGGACAGTTGTAGTGTTTTGTCCATGCTGAATGATGTAAAGGCTTCATTACTACTAACAGAAGGAAAGTTGTAGTGTTTTGTCCATGATGAATGATTGTAAAGTCTTCAATGTGTTTTATATAGTAATTGTTTATGTCCAATTGGATATTTCTATAATGTAATTGTGTGTGTTTATCTTGAGCAACACCAGTTTATGGTGCCAACTTACCAAATAAAGCTTCCTAGACCAAGTGGTTCTATGTGTTGTATCCTGATTTAACCACTAGATGGCAGTGTTCCATGTGTTGTATCATCATCTGTCCACTAGATGGCAGTGGCTATTGTTCTGTCACTCAGGGGGACAATACGTCACCTCAAAATCTACAGGGAGAGCTAGAAAGTTCAAGCCCCTTGGGTGCTGCCATAGATTTACATTAGAAGTGCCCATCCAAGAAGGCTCAAGGTCACTGGCCGCAGACAAATTAAATTCCCGCTATATCTACCGTAGCTTTGATTGGACTGATCATTTCAACATCGTGCTTTCAAAATCTAATTCCAAGTCGAGAGCTCTGACCGGAAGATCACTGACATCAGGTTTTTTTTTCAGAAAGCACCGTAAATCCAGAGAATGACACAAGAACCGCCACCTCCAAAAATGTATTGTATGCTGCTGCATAATGATGTAATATGCCAGGTAGATATGTAGCTGTAGCTAAGAAAGTAATACTAAGGGTATGTTGTCTAGTAGCCCATGTGCCTCACCCTAATAATTTGGTCCCTTTCCCCTTCATACACGTCAAATAACACAATTTGACATGTGCCTCACCCTAATCCCAATCCTCGTGAGTATTAGCTAGGTAGCCACTTGTTGTTCGCCTTTTGGAAATGAACTTCAGTTAATGAAAATAAATTGCTAGCCAGCTACTTAACCCTGTTGTCCAAAGCTAACGTTATAAGCAGCCAGCTAGCTTCATCTGGCTAGTGAGGCTCGATCGGACCGGGTTATGTGTTGTGAAGGAAGCCACAATAAGGATTAGGCATAATAGTGGAATTTGCTGTTTGCCTTCAAAATAAAATTACCTCTTTGAAATTTGATGCAGAGGGTTACAATTGGTGGAATCGTGCAATATTTAGACTAGATAGTGTTAACAAGGTTGGAATGTGAACCAATGAAATGGGGAATCAGTCTACTCGGTGACACCCACAGAACACAACTGTGAAGAGTTTCCGCAAATATTAGCGTTGTAGCTCTCATCGCTGGACTGTGACTGTGTGAAATCACCTCCCCAGTCAGCCTATTGTGTGTATTGACATTCATATTGCACTGTACAGCTTTACCTAAGGAGTGGGGATCAATGAAATTGAATATCAGTCTACTCAATACCCAATATATTTTTTCTCAACATGTTTTTCCTCTGGAATAGTGTTCAATACAGATAGGTTGACAAGACATGTTGCTCAATTCAGTTGTTTCAGAGTCCCACAAAACATTTTTTTATTTAACTAGGCAAGTCAGTTAAGAGCAAATTCTTATTTACAATGATGCCCTACCGGTGATCAGTGGGATAACTGCCTTGTTCAGGGGTAGAACGACATATTTTTACATTGTCAGCTCGGGGATTCGATCCAGCAACCTTTTTGGTTACTGGCCCAATGCTTTAACCACTGGGCTACCTGCCACCCCAATAAGAACTACGCTGTTCTCTGGGTGTCACTGAGTAGACTGATACCCCATGTCATTGATCTACAATCCATAGGTAAGGCTGTACAGTGAAATAAGTATCATAATAATAATAATATAAGCCCCCAATGCAATTCTGAAGTCTAATACATCCAGAGTAAATTCAACAGATTTTTGTCAAATTAACAAATTATTTTATTTGGTTGATTTTATATCACATTCCAACCTTGTTTAGTATACTATTTGTATTAATTTGCATCACAGTCAATGACATACTTTTATTTTGAAGGCTAAACACAAAGTCCACTATTGTGGCTAATCCTTATTGTGGCTAGCTTCACATAGATGGGTCCGACCAACATTAATCAAATAAGAACTGTCTTATAAATTAGGTTTATTTTAGATGATGACACCTAGCTAGATAGTTAGCTAGCTAACTATAGCTACTAAAACAGATTGTCATTTTGTTTTTGGGGAAGAACATTGTTTGCATCCTTGAGTTAGCCACATTTTATGACCAGCACTGTTGGTGCGCGAGACAACTTTACCAGCATCATAGCATATTTGTATCGATGAATCATTGTGACATATGAAATACGAGTGAATCAGTGTAATCAGTGTGTAATAACTATGTAAAAAAATTAAGCAAATTGCTAAATTATTATGTGACGCGCAGTAAACACACAATACCCCATAATGACATAGTGAAAACAGTTTTATTTTGTTTTTTGCAAATTTATAAAAACTTGAAAACAGAAATATGTTATTTACATAACCATTCAGACCCTTTGCTATAAAACTTGAAATTGAGCTCAGGTCCATCCTGTTTCCATTGACCATCCTTGAGATGTGGAAAACTTCCAGAAGGACAACCATCTCTGCAGCCTTCCACCAATCAGGCCTTTATGGTGGAATGGCCAGACGGAAGCCACTCCTCAGTACTCTGCACATGACAGCCCTCTTTGAGTTTGCCAAAAGGCACCTAAAGACTCTCAGACCAGAATCAAGATTCTCTCGTTTGATGAATAAGATTTAACTCTCTGGCCTGAAAGTCATGTTTGGAGGAAACCTGGTGGTGGCAGCATCACTACAGTGAAGCATGGTGGTGGCACCATCCCTATGGTGAAGCATTGTGGTGGCAGCATCATGCTGGGGGAAGTTTTTCAGTGGCAGGGACTGGGAGACTAGTCAGGATCGAGGGACAGATGAACGGAGCAATTACAGACAGATCCTTGATGAAAACCAACATTGTCATCGTTATAGTGCAATTTCTGTATTGTTTAGTGTTGTGTTGTGTCGTGTCGTGGCTTTGTTGGCATGAATTACACTCATTTTATGTTGCTGCATGATACTTATCTAATGATTCAGGAATAATTCAATATTAGAGATATACTCAAGATATATATATATCTTTCAGCATGACAACGATCCCAAACACACCGCCCGGGCAACGAAGGAGTGGCTTCGTAAGAAGCATTTCAAGGTCCTGGAGTGGCCTAGCCAGTCTCCAGATCTCAACCCCATAGAAAATCTTTGGAGGGAGTTGAAAGTCCGTGTTGCCCAGCAACAGCCCCAAAACATCACTGCTCTAGAGGAGATCTGCATGGAGGAATGGGCCAAAATACCAGCAACAGTGTGTGAAAACCTTGTGAAGACTTACAGAAAACGTTTGACCTCTGTCATTGCCAACAAAGGGCATATAACAAAGTATTGAGATAAACTTTTGTTATTGACCAAATACTGGTTTTCTGGATTTTTTAGAAGATACTTAGAATTTAGAAGATACTCAAGGCCCTGGGGGCTGTAAGGGGGAACCTGGAATGGAGCATTTAGAAGATACTCAAGGCCCTGTGGGCTGTAGGGGGAACCTGGAATGGAGGATTTAGAAGATACTCAAGGCCCTGGGGGCTGTAGGGGGAACCTGGAATGGAGCATTTAGAAGATACTCAAGGCCCTGTGGGCTGTAGGGGGAACCTGGAATGGAGTATTTAGAAGATACTCAAGGCCCTGGAGGCTGTAGGGGGAACCTGGAATGGAGCATTCAGAACAAATTCAAAAACAGGATACATGATTGAGAAAAGTAATTTATTTAATTCTACATACATACATAATTCTACATAATTCTACAAAGACAAAAGCAAAATCTTACCTAGATCATTTATTTAAAAATAATGTTTTTGCACAAAATAACCACAATAAAACAATAGGCCTAAACTAGTTTAATGTATAAATCAAATCAAATTATGATGAATTACTATAGAGAACAAAATTGGAAAATAAAGAAAATAATTATAATAATTGAATTCTCCTCTCCTGTATGTTTTCTATCTCTGTAACATGTAACGGTATAACATTATACTGAACCTGTAACAATAATGCCGGAACCACAACACCAATCAGTTGATCTGTATCGACATGAGAAGTGAAGGCATTTACAATGTATCAACCATAATGCTATACAGTATATGACCAGTATATGACTGATGTTAAAGGACAGCTGCTGAATGAATAATACAACACACATTATATTGAAACACATTCCAATCAGAATAATACATGTATCAGTTAATAGATCACATTTGATCAAATGCCACTATTGTTCCAGCAGGTGGAGCTACAATGTAACAACATACAGCATTGTGACTCACAGTTCTATATTAGAATTCCATGAGTTCCATTCTGATGGTTGTTATGGTGATCAGGTGATCTCAGCCTCACCCTTCTTCTACACGATCACCTGTTCAACACAGAAGTAGCTCATCAGTGTGGCCATGTATTTACTTATCCAATACAGAACCACTAAGAAATGTAAATCATATCAGATGATTTACTAGTCAATACTGTGCTACTTAGAATCCTTTCATATTACTTCCAATGGGACTCCTGATTATGTACAGTTCTGCCTTATCAATACCAGGGCAATTTACAAATGATCAATACCAGGGCAATTTACCATTTATCAATACCGGGGCTATATACTATTTATCAATACCAGGGCTATTTACCATTTATCAATACCTGGGTTATTTACTCCTTATCAATACCAGGGCAATTTACTAATTATCAATACCATGGCCATTTACTATTGATGAATACCAGGACTATTTGCTATTTATCAATACCAGGGCTATTAACCTTTTATCAATACCAGGGCTATTTACTATTTAGCAATACCAGGGCTATTTACTATTTTGCAATACCAGGGCTATTTACTATTTATCAATACCAGAGCTATTTACTAAACAAGGGCTATAACAGTTATCAACACTTTACAACATGGTTCAATCAGAGCTACAGTTAACAACACATTACAACATGGTTCAATCAGAGCTACAGCTATCAACACTTTACAACATGGTTCAATCAGAGCTACAGCTATCAACACTTTACAACATGGTTCAATCAGAGCTACAGCTATCAACACATTACAACATGGTTCAATCAGAGCTACAGCTATCAACACTTTACAACATGGTTCAATCAGAGCTACAGTTATCAACACTTTACAACATGGTTCAATCAGAGCTACAGTTAACAACACATTACAACATGGTTCAATCAGAGCTACAGCTATCAACACATTACAACATGGTTCAATCAGAGCTACAGTTATCAACACTTTACAACATGGTTCAATCAGAGCCACAGTTATCAACACTTTACAACATGGTTCAATCAGAGCTACAGTTATCAACACTTTACAACATGGTTCAATCAGAGATACAGTTATCAACACATTACAACATGGTTCAATCAGAGATACAGTTATCAACACTTTACAACATGGTTCAATCAGAGATACAGTTATCAACACTTTACAACATGGTTCAATCAGAGCTACAGTTATCAATACTTTACAACATGGTTCAATTAGAGCTACAGTTATCAACACTTTAAAAATGGTTCAATCAGAGCTACAGTTATCAACACTTTACAACATGGTTAACTTAGAGCAAGTTATCAACACTTTAAGGACATGACTCGGTCAGAGCTAGTTATCAACACTTTAAGACATGAATTGGTCAAAGCTTGTTATCAACACTTTAAGACATGACTCGTTCAGAGCTAGTTATCAACACTCTTGGTCAGAGCTACACTTATCAACACTTCAAGGACATGACTCAGTCAGAGCTAGTTATCAACACTTAAAAAATGGTTCAATCAGACCTACAGTTATCAACACTTTACAACATGGTTAACTTAGAGCTGGTTATTAACACTTTAAGGACATGACTCGGTCAGAGCTAGTTATCAACACTATAAGACATGACTCAGTCAGGGCTAGTTATCAACACTGTAAGACATGACTCGTTCAGAGCTAGTTGTCAACACTCTTGGTCAGAGCTAGTTATCAACACTATAAGACATGACTCAGTCAGAGCTAGTTATCAACACTCTTGGTCAGAGCTAGTTATCAACACTATAAGACATGACTCAGTCAGAGCTAGTTATCAACACTATAAGACATGACTCGTTTAGAGCTAGTTATCAACACTTTAAGACATGACTCAGTCAGAGCTAGTTATCAACACTTTAAGACAAGACTCGTTCAGAGCTAGTTATCAACACTATAAGACATGACTCAGTCAGAGCTAGTTATCAACACTATAAGACATGACTCAGTCAGGGCTAGTTATCAACACTATAAGACATGACTCAGTCAGGGCTAGTTATCAACACTCTTGGTCAGAGCTAGTTATCAACACTATAAGACATGACTCAGTCAGAGCTAGTTATCAACACTTTAAGACAAGACTCGTTCAGAGCTAGTTATCAACACTATAAGACATGACTCAGTCAGAGCTAGTTATCAACACTGTAAGACATGACTCAGTCAGAGCTAGTTATCAACACTATAAGACATGACTCAGTCAGAGCTAGTTATCAACACTATAAGACATGACTCAGTCAGAGCTAGTTATCAACACTCTTGGTCAGAGCTAGTTATCAACATTATAAGACATGACTCGATTAGAGCTAGTTATCAACACTATAAGACATGACTCAGTCAGAGCTAGTTATCAACACTCTTGGTCAGAGCTAGTTATCAACACTATAAGACATGACTCAGTCAGAGCTAGTTATCAACACTATAAGACATGACTCAGTCAGAGCTAGTTATCAACACTCTTGGTCAGAGCTAGTTATCAACACTATAAGACATGACTCAGTCAGAGCTAGTTATCAACACTATAAGACATGACTCAGTCAGAGCTAGTTATCAACACTCTTGGTCAGAGCTAGTTATCAACATTATAAGACATGACTCGATTAGAGCTAGTTATCAACACTATAAGACATGACTCAGTCAGAGCTAGTTATCAACACTCTTGGTCAGAGCTAGTTATCAACATTATAAGACATGACTCGATTAGAGCTAGTTATCAACACTATAAGACATGACTCAGTCAGAGCTAGTTATCAACACTATAAGACATGACTCGTTTAGAGCTAGTTATCAACACACTTGGTCAGAGCTAGTTATCAACACTCTTGGTCAGAGCTAGTTATCAACACTTTAAGACAAGACTCGTTCAGAGCTAGTTATCAACACTATAAGACATGACTCAGTCAGGGCTAGTTATCAACACTATAAGACAAGACTCAGTCAGGGCTAGTTATCAACACTATAAGACATGACTCAGTCAGGGCTAGTTATCAACACTCTTGGTCAGAGCTAGTTATCAACACTTTAAAAGACATGACTCGTTCAGAGCTAGTTATCAACACTCTTGGTCAGAGGTTTTTATCAACACTTTAAGACATGACTCGGTCAGAGCTACTGCAGTTTTGTCAGTCCTTGTAATATAATTCTGATTTGATATTTTAACCCCTCCACCACCCCTCTTCAACTACATATATAATATAATATTATATAACATTCTGGTAGTGGCTCTAAGTGTTGAATCTAGTGTAGTTTTGTGTACCAGTTTATAAACCAAGCAAACAAGTTCCCTACCTACTCCCTTTTCCTTTTGCCTCCTCCATTTTTGTGGTAGTGTTGCAATCAGTTGGTTGTAAGTTTGGATTGAGCAGATTTGCGCATATATTTTCAATAACTGCATATGTGACATAACTCATAATATCATTAATAAATATTATATATATTTTTTCTCATTTTTTCCGTAAAGAATGTTTTTTTTATTCATCAATATATTTGAGTTTAACCACAACATTTGTTATAATATTTGTTCTATCTTTTTTGGAGAATAAAACTGAAATTTTAACCAGCTTTGTATAGCTTGTTTAAGGAAGGGCGATATTTTAAGCAACATTTCATTTTCAATTAGTCGGAAATGAGACGTTGTAATCTGTATAAACTCATATTCATTATATAAATATATATTATTTATATATTATATAAATAGGTACGTTTATGTTTTTTGCCCATATGATTTAAAAAACAAGTCATCTGGAGTAGGCAGAGCCAGTCAGTCAACTGTGATAGGACCATTAGTAAGTCAGTTAACTGTGATAGGACCATTAGTAAGTAGGTCAACTGTGATAGGACCATTAATAAGTCAGTCAACTGTGATAGGACCATTAGTCAGTCAGTCAATAGTCGGAAATGAGAAGTTGTAATCTGTATAAACTCTTAATCATTATATAAATAGGCACGTTTAATTTTGTTTCGGAACTCTAGGTCCGACGGTTCTTTAAAAGTTCCAACAAGGTTAACTAATGCAGGCAGTGTATGTCTCTACGCACCCCAATGGGTCCCTACTTCCAAGCTGTGTGTGTGTGTGATTTAGTTTTCCTTTGAAATTTTATGGGAAAAATGACTGATTTACAGTTCATGGGGGTTGCCTAATCACACATATGACATTTTGGAGAGATGTGACTTTTTTAACCGCTCGAAACAGCCCCTGAGACACCAATTATGGCACTTCTGGTTGGCACAGGAAGCTATAAGTAAACACATGTCTTGATTGACATAGCCACTTACAGAATCCTGAGTTTTAAGTCTTTAAGTTAGGAACTGACTGATTTACACAGGGTTGAATGCACTATGTCTATCAAAATGCAGGCAGGGTATGGATATACACTTTTAGGACGATTGTAACCACTTCCGGTTTGGCCAGGAAGCTTAGAATCAACACAGGTAGACCTCATAGTGGCCTGATGGACTGTTACCGAAGACAGGTTCATACGGCATTCATAACCCATATAGGCTTCAGGTTGAATTTAGGTGTGCAGGCAATGTATTCCTATGGGGAGAGAAGTCAATGCAAACTCTTTGAAGTAAACACCTTCTTTTAACTATTAAGGGTTAATGCCACACGGTCAAGGTTAGGCTTGCACGGATCGGGAGGACCTTAGGAGGGTTACCTAGTCGCACATATGAAGTTTTGGAGAGATGTGACTTTTCTAACCCTTCAAAACAGACAGTGTGACCCAATTAAAGGCACTTCCGGTTGGCACAGGAAGCTATAGGTAAACACATGTCTTGACTGAGGTAGCCTCTTACAGAATCCTGAGTTTTAAGTCTTTAAGTTAAGAATTGACTGATCTACACAGGGTTGAATGGAGTCATTTTCACCGTTGAAGGTGATGTACATCAAAACACCTTTTGGGTCAATTTAACCACTTCCGGTTGCTCCAGGAAGCTTAGAATCGACACAGGTAGACCTCACAGTGGTCTGATGGACTGTAATTGAAGACAGGTTCATAAGGCATTCATACCCCACATAGGCTTCAGGTTGAAATGGCTGGTTCTTTTTTTATTGACACCGGAGGCTCCTTGACTTTGACGTGAAGGGGAAAAATAATTTCTCTATTTTCATTTTGGACCTTTAATCCCAGATAAATAGCCATTATTCAAAAACCGTTGAGGCCTAGCCATCTTGTTCGGAAATTGCAGTCACAAAAACTCCGAAAAATATTCCAAATTAGCTCCATAATATCGACAGAAACATGGCAAACGTTGTTTATAATCAACCCTCAAGGTGTTTTTCAAATATCTATTAGATAATATATCCACCGGGACAATTGGTTTTTCAGTAGGACCGATTGGAATAATGACTACCTCTGTAATTTACGCAAGAATCACTCTGGGAGCCATCAGGCGACCAGTTGCGCAATGTAGCCGCTTACGGGTATTCTTCAACATAAATGCGTAAAACTACGTCACAATACTGTAGACAACGTGGGGAATACGGAGAAAAAGTAATCTGGGTGATAGCCCATTCACTGCTCAATAGGGACGCATTGGAACGCAGAGCTTCCAAAAGATGAGTCACTTCCGGATTGGATTTTTCTCAGGCTTTCGCCTGCAAAATCAGTTATGTTATACTCACAGACAATATTTTTACAGTTTTGAAACTTTAGAGTGTTTTCTATCCTAAGCTGTCAATTATATGCATATTCTAGCATCTGGTCCTGACAAAATATCCCGTTTGCTATGGGAACGTTATTTTTCCAAAAATGAAAATACTGCCCCCTAGTCACAACAGGATATGAGGCGATCCTGTAAGAACTCAGGTTCTCACCTTGAGCCCTGCTCCTGCAGCATTTCACCAGCAGTATGATGGTCACCAGCAGGTAGGGAGACCCCACCAGTAAACTACACAGCAGCCTGGGTAGAGACATGGACAACACTGGGACTACAGGAGATGGAACTGCAGTTGGAGAAAGAAAATAATGTTAAAAAACACTGGAGATGGTGATGGGCAGAGACATGGACAACACTGGAGATGGTGCTGGAGAGAGACATGGACAACACTGGAGATGGTGATGGAGAGAGACATGGACAACACTGGAGATGGTGCTGGAGAGAGACATGAACAACACTGGAGATGGTGATGGAGAGAGACATGGACAACACTGGGACTGCTGGAGATGGAATGGGAGTTGGAACTGCAGTTGGAGGAAGATCGAATAAATCCCCAGTGCCTTCCGTTCTACTAGCTAACATGCATCATTGGAAAATAAAATTGACGACCTACGAGGAAGATTAAACTACCAACGGGACATTAAAACTGTAAAATCTTATGCTTCACAGAGTCACAGCTGAACAACAACATTATCAACATACAGCTGGATGGTTATACGCTGTATCAGCAGGAGAGAACAGCAGCGTCAAGGGGAATCGTATAAGAAATCCCGCTATGCCCCCCGACGAACCATCAAACAGTCAAAGTGTCAATACAGGACTAAGATAGAATCTGTACTACACCATTTCCTACGCTCGTAGGATGTGGCAGGGCTTGCAAACCATTACAGACTACAAAGGGAAGCACAGCCGAGAGCTGCCCAGTGACACGAGCCTCCAGAAGAGCTAAATCACTTCTATAATCACTTCGAGGCATTTCCCACCTGGACAAAAGGAACACCTATGTGAGAATGCTATTCATTGACTACAGCTCAGCGTTCAACACCAAAGTGCCCTCAAAGCTCATCACCAAGCTAAGGACCCTGGGACTAAACACCTCCCTCTGCAACGGGATCCTGGACTTCCTGACGATCAGCCCCCAGTTGGTAAGGTTAGGTAACAACACATCCGACACGCTGATCCTCAACACAGCGGCCCCTCAGGGGTGCGTGCTCAGTCCCCTCCTGTACTCCCTGTTCACTCATGATTGCACAGCCAGGCACGACTGCAACACCAACATTACGTTTGCCCGATGACATAACAGTGGTAGGCCTGATCACCGACAACTACGAGACATCCTATAGGGAGGAGGTCAGAGACCTGGACATGTGATGCCAGGACAACAAACTCTCCCTCAATGTGATCAAGACAAAGGAGATGATTGTGGACTTCAGGAAAAAGAGGACTGAGCATGCCCTCATTCTCAGTGAAGGAGCAGCTTGAGAGCTTCAAGTTCCTTGGTGTCCACATCATCAACAAACTAACATGTGCCATGTGTGAATTGTCCAAGCACACCAAGACAGTCGTGAAGAAAGGCTCAACAAAACCTTTTCCCGCTCAGGTGACTGAAAAGATTTGGCATGGGTCCTCAGATCCTCAAAGGTTTCTACAGCTGCACCATTGAGAGCATGACTGGTTGCATCACTGCCTGGTACGGCAACTGCTCGGCATCTGACCGCAAAGCAATACAGAGGGTAGTGCGTACGGCCCAGTACATCACTGGGGCTATGCTGCCTGCCATCCAGGACCTCTACACCAGGCGGTGTCAGAGGAAGGCCCTAAAAATGTCAAAGACTCTAGCCACCCTAGTCATGGACTGTTCTCTCTGCTACCGCACAGCAAGCGGTACCGGAGCGCCAAGTCTAGGTCCAAGAGGCTTCTAAACAGCTTCTACCTCAAGCCAAAAGACTCCTTAACATCTGAACAAATGGCTGCCCAGACTAATTGCATCCCCCCCAACCCCTCTTCTACGCTGCTGCTACTCTGTTATTATCTTGCATAGTCACTTTAATAACTCTACCTTGTACATATAACCTCAATTACCTTGAATAACTGGTGCTCCCATACATTGACTCTGTACAGTACCCCCTGTATATAGCCTCCACATTGACTCTGTACTGGTACCCTCTGTATATAGCCTCCACATTGACTCTGTACCAGTACCCCCTGTATATAGCCTCCACATTGACTCTGTACCAGTACCCCCTGTATATAGCCTCCACATTGACTCTGTACCAGTACCCCCTGTATATAGCCTCCACATTGACTCTGTACCATAATAACCTGTATATAGCCTCCACATTGACTCTGTACCATAATAACCTGTATATAGCCTCCACATTGACTCTGTACTGGTACCCCCTGTATATAGCCTCCACATTGACTCTGTACTGGTACCCCCTGTATATAGCCTCCACATTGACTCTGTACCAGTACCCCCTGTATATAGCCTCCACATTGACTCTGTACCAGTACCCCCTGTATATAGCCTCCACATTGACTCTGTACCGTAATACCCTGTATATAGCCTCCACATTGACTCTGTACCGTAATACCCTGTATATAGCCTCCACATTGACTCTGTACCGGTACCCCCTGTATATAGCCTCCACATTGACTCTGTACCAGTACCCCCTGTATATAATCTCGCAATTGTTATTTTAACTGCTGCTCTTTAATTGCTCTTTAATTGTATTTTTTTAATGCGTTGTTGGTTAAAGGCTTGAAAGTGAGCATTTCACTATAAAGTCTGTATTCATGTGAAAAATAGAATTTGATTTGACTTGAAGCATGGTGGTGGCAGCATCATGTGACTAATACAATTTGTCTTGAAGCATGGTGGTGGCAGCATCATGTGAAAAATACCATTTGATTTGTCTTGAAGCATGGTGGTGGCAGCATCATGTGACTAATACAATTTGATTTGTCTTGAAGCATGGTGGTGGCAGCATCATGTGACTAATACAATTTGATTTGTCTTGAAGCATGGTGGTGGCAGCATCATGTGACTAATAACATTTTATTTTATTTTAATTAAAAATACATGTTTTGTCTGGTATACCTGTGGTATACCATGGCTTCCAGCCAATCAGCATTGAGGTCTGGAACCACCCAGTTTATGATGCAGGTTTCAGCACCACTTAACAGTGTAAAGAGGAACCACCCAGTGTATAATGCAGGTTACAGCACCTCTTAACAGTGTAAAGAAGAACCACCCAGTTTATAATGCAGGTTTCAGCACCACTTAACAGTGCAAAGAAGAACCACCCAGTTTATAATGCAGGTTTCAGCACCACTTAACATTGTAAAGAAGAACAACCCAGTTTATAATGCAGGTTTCAGCACCTCTTAACAGTGTAAAGAAGAACCACCCAGTTTAGAATGCAGGTTTCAGCACCTCTTAACAGTGTAAAGAAGAACCACCCAGTTTATAATGCAGGTTTCAGCACCACTGAACAGTGTAAAGAAGAACCAGATAATCTGAATGTCAAGGTTTCTCATATTCTCACCAGTCACAGTCATCCAGCTCTCTGGTGATTCTCCTTTAGAGTTGGTACACTTGTAGAGTCCTTTATCTGACTTGGATACTGCAGGGATGGTCATCTCTCCTGTAGTCTCAGTCCTGACGAGGGATCCATCTTTGTAGAAATCAGCTGTGTGGTTAGAGAGAGTTCCCTGATATCTGCAGCGCAGAGTCACAGAATCTCCCTCAGTCACAGGAAGGGCAGGGCTCTCCAGGATCACAGCTCCAGCTGTATATAATATATAAACATCATATATAAACAGGTCTCTCCAGGATCACAGCTCCAGCTGTATATAATATATAAACATCATATATAAACAGGTCTCCCCAGGATCACAGCTCCAGCTGTATATAATATATAAACAGGTCTCTCCAGGATCACAGCTCCAGCTGTATATCATATATAAACAGGTCTCTCCAGGATCACAGCTCCAGCTGTATATAATATATAAACAGGACTCTCCAGGATCACAGCTCCAGCTGTGTATAATATACAGTATAAACATCATATATAAACAGGTCTCTCCAGGGTCACAGCTCCAGCTATATATAATATATCAATTGAGGGCTGGAACTACCCAGTTTATAATGCAGGTTTCAGCACCTCTTGACTGTGTAAAGAAGAACCACCCAGTTTATAATGCAGGTTTCAGCACCTCTTAACAGTGTAAAGAAGAACCACCCAGTTTATAATGCAGGTTTCAGCACCTCTTAACAGTGTAAAGAAGAACCACCCAGTTTATAATGCAGGTTTCAGCACCACTTAACAGTTTAAAGAAGAACCACCCAGTTTATAATGCAGGTTTCAGCACCTCTTAACAGTGTAAAGAAGAACCACCCAGTTTATAATGCAGGTTTCAGCACCTCTTAACAGTGTAAAGAAGAACCACCCAGTTTATAATGCAGGTTTCAGCACCACTTAACAGTGTAAAGAAGAACCACCCAGTTTATAATGCAGGTTTCAGCACCTCTTAACAGTGTAAAGAGGAACCACCCAGTGTATAATGCAGGTTTCAGCACCTCTTAACAGTGTAAAGAAGAACCAGATAATCTGAATGTTTCTCATATCAAATCAAAATGAAATCAAATTTTATTGGTCACATACACATAGGTAGCAGATGTTATCGTGTAGCGAAATGCTTATGCTTCTAGTTCCAACAGTGTAGCAGTATCTAACAGGTAATATCTAACAATTCCACAACAAAACCTAATACACACAATCTAGTAAAGGAATGGAATAAGAATATATAAATATGAAAATTGGCGCATCCTGTTTTTGTTTATGCATAGGAGGGGAGCAATAAGATGGAGTCATGGTCAGATTTGCCAAAAGGAGGGAGAGGCAGGGCCATGTATGCATCACCATAGTTAGAGTAGCAATGGTCGAGAGTGCAATCGATAAGCTGATAAAATTTAGCTTGTTCTCAAATTATGCTTTGCTAAAATCCCCAGCTACAATAAATGCAGCCTCAGGATATCTAGTTACTAGGTGGCATAAAGTCCAGTGAAGTTCCTTGATGGCCGTCTTGGTATCCGCTTGCAGGGGGATATACACGGCTGTGACAATAACCGAGTAATGTTCTCTTGGGAGATAATACGGTCGGCATTTGATTGTGAGGAATTCTAGGTCAGGTGAACAAAGGACTTGAGTTCTTGTATGTTGTTACAATTACACCATGAGTCGTTAATCATGAAACATACACCCCCGCGCTTCTTCTTACCAGAGAGACAACATGTCTCCGACAGCATGTCCCCAGCCATGTTTCCTTGAAACAGAGTATGTTACATTCCCAGATATCTCTTTGGAAAGAACTCTTGCCCTGATTTTGTCTACTTTGCTAACTAGGGACAGGACATTAGCGAGTATTACACTCAGAAGAGGTGGTGTGCTTGCATCTGAAGCCTCACTAGAAGACCGCTCCGGAAACCGGGGGTGCTGTTTTGGGTCGGCCTCTGGAATCAGTTCAAATAACCTGGGAGGTGCAGACTAAGGATCCGCTTTAGGGAAGTCGTAGTGCTGGTTGTGCTGGTAAGTTGACGTCTCTCTGATATCTTCCCAGTATTATGTATTAATATTAATATTATTTTGTAATAACACTTAAGGTTTTCTGAGCTAACAATGTAAGAAATAATACAATAAAAAACAAAATACTGCAAAGTTTCCTAAGGTCTAGAAGCAAAGCTGCCATCTCTGTATACATCCATATTCTCACCTGTCACTGTCATCCAGCTCTCTGGTGATTCTTCTTCAGAGTTGGTACACTTGTAGAGACCTTCATCTGACTCGGATACTGCAGGGATGGTCATTTCTCGTGTAGTCTCATTTCTGATGAGGGATCCATCTTTGTAGAAATCAGCTGTGAGGTTAGAGGGAGTTACCTGATATCTGCAGCGCAGAGTCACAGAATCTCCCTCAGTCACAGGAAGGGCAGGGCTCTCCAGGATCACAGCTCCATCTGTATATAATATTTAAACAGGTCTCTCCAGGATCACAGCTCCAGCTGTATATCATATATAAACCTTACATCAGCTATCTCAAACCAGATGAACCACTAAATACTATAATGTTAGTAGATGGTGTTTGTGGACAAACCATGTACTGTGATGTTGACAGCATTGCTGTGTTCTCCAGACTCAGACTCACACCAGTACACTCCACTGTGCGATGGTATTAGTGACACGTTGCATGAAGACCCTTGTTGTTTTCCCCAGTCAGTATTACACTCTGAAACGATTCCTCTCAATGAGTTCCTCACCACTCTCCATCCAGTTGAGTTCCCCTGAACCTCACAGCTCAGAGAGACAGACTCAAATTTTAAAAACTGAGATCTGTCAGGACTGATGCTCAGAGAAGCTGGAGGAGAGATATCTGAGAGAGAGAGAGAGAGAGAGAGAGAGAGAGAGAGAGAGAGAGAGAGAGAGAGAGAGAGAGAGAGAGAGAAAACAATGAGTAGAGTACAGTAGCTTCCTCTTGCATAGCTAAAGTGAGCCTCCAACTTGGTTACATTAACCCAGGCGGACTAGCTAGGAACTAGCTAGAAAGAGTTAAACTTTAACCAAGTTGGAGTCTCACCACAGCTAGCTAGTTAGCTAACGTGAGACTCCAACTTGGTTACATTAACACAGGCGGACTATATACAAGAAAATATCCCCAAACACACAGTGGCTAAACTCTGGTGCCCAAACACCTGGCGTGCCCTCATTCACTAACTCAAGAGTGGTCATATCTACCCTTCTACCAAGAAAAGACCGTACACTGCTACCATACAGCAAGTGAATGCAACCACCACTCCATCCTGGACTTGAACAGCCTCTAAAATGAGGTCCATCTCTACCAGACAACAGTCCCCATCCTGGACTTGAACAGCCTTTATAACCAGGTCCACCTCTACAAGACAACAGTCCCCATTCTGGACTTGAACAGCCTTTATAACCAGGTCCACCTCTACAAGACAACAGCCCCCATCCTGGACATGAACAGCCAAGTGTGCAGTTAAATTTGGTAAGAAAACACACACATTTCTTTCCACTGGGCCGTGGGTTGAGACAGGGATGCAGCTTGAGCCCTCTTCAACATACATATATCAACAATTTGGTGAGGGCACTAGACCAGTCTGCAGCACCGAGCCTCACCCTACTTGACTCAGAAATCAAATGTCTATAGTTACAGATGATCTAGTGCTTCTGTCCTCAACCAAGGAGGGCCTATAGCAACACCTAGATCTTCTGCACAGATTCTGTCACGATTTGGGCCCTGAGAGTAAACCTCAGAAAGACAAAAATAATGGTGTTTCAAGTAAGGGAATACCACCCTGAAATGGGCAAAAATGAATGTGAACTTATTGGCACAGGACGAAACATATACACGATATACAATACCACTCAAATGGACATTGTTTCATTCAAAACTGATTGCAAATGCCATATTGCAAATGCCAAGTGTCACACAGCAAAAAAACAAGAGATGGCGAGAGCGCTACCCTGAAAATGTTCATATTGCAAATGAGCATCAAGTCAAGACCAAAGAGTAAAATTTTGAAAATGTTGATTTGTTTTATCACCACCTTAAAAAGTGCTTTCTGGACCTTGATTTTCTTGTCAATTACACATGTGTAAGAACGGTATGAACATACTTTTGTCATATTTTATTGTCATATTTAAAAGAAAATGTAATTGTGCATAAGGCATATGTTTTGTCCATTTGCAATATGATTTCATAGGAAGTCAAAAGTCAAAGTCAAAAGTCAGTGAACCATTGCCAAAGGCCTTAAGGATGTCCATGAAAATGTCCAAATGCAATTTGAAAGTATTAAAGTGCGACATCAGGGTGTTATGTGCATTTGCCATGTACGATCATATGAAGTCGGCGTCCAAACCCAAAAGTGAACGAAATGGCATTTATACTTCCCAAATTATACACTGCTCAAAAAAATAAAGGGAACACTAAAATAACACATCCTAGGTCTGAATGAATGAAATATTCTTATTAAATACTTTTTTCTTTACATAGTTGAATGTGCTGACAACAAAATCACACAAAAATTATGAATGGAAATCAAATTTATCAACCCATGGAGGTCTGGATTTGGAGTCACACTCAAAATTAAAGTGGAAAACGACACTACAGGCTGATCCAACTTTGATGTAATGTCCTTAAAACAAGTCAAAATGAGGCTCAGTAGTGTGTGTGGCATCCATGTGCCTGTATGACCTCGCTACAATGCCTGGACATGCTCCTGATGAGGTGGCAGATGGTCTCCTGAGGGATCTCCTCCCAGACCTGGACTAAAGCATCCGCCAACTCCTGGACAGTCTGTGGTGCAACGTGGCATTGGTGGATGGAGCGAGACATGATGTCCCAGATGTGCTCAATTGGATTCAGGTCTGGGGAACGGGCGGGCCAGTCCATAGCATCAATGCCTTCCTCTTGCAGGAACAGCCGACACACTCCAGCCACATGAGGTCTAGCATTGTCTTGCATTAGGAGGAACCCAGGGCCAACCACACCAGTATATGGTCTCACAAGGGGTCTGAGGATCTCATCTCGGTATCTAATGGCAGTCAGGCTACCTCTGGCGAGCACTTGGAGGGCTGTGCGGCCCCCCAAAGAAATGCCAACCCACACTATGACTGACCCACCGCCAACCCGGTCATGCTGGAGGATGTTGCAGGCAGCAGAACGTTCTCCACGGCGTCTCCAGACTGTCACGTCTGTCACATGTGCTCAGTGTGAACCTGCTTTCATCTGTGAAGAGCACAGGGCGCCAGTGGCGAATTTGCCAATCTTGGTGTTCTCTGGCAAATGCCAAACGTCCTGCACGGTGTTGGGCTGTAAGCACAACCCCCACCTGTGGACATCAGTCCCTCATACCACCCTCATGGAGTCTGTTTCTGACCATTTGAGCAGACACATGCACATTTGTGGCCTGCTGGAGGTCTCTGGCAGTGCTCCTCCTGCTCCAACTTGCACAAAGGCGGAGGTAGCGGTCCTGATGCTGGGTTGTTGCCCTCCTACGGCCTCCTCCATGTCTCCTGATGTACTGGCGTATCTCCTGGTAGCGCCTCCATGCTCTGGACATTACGCTGACAGACACAGCAAACCTTCTTGCCACATCTCACATTGATGTGCCATCCTGGATGAGCTGCACTACCTGAGCCACTTGTGTGGGTTGTAGACTCCGTCTCATGCTACCACTAGAGTGAAAGCACCGTCAGCATTCAAAAGTGACCAAAGCATCAGCCAGGAAGCATAGGAACTGAGAAGTGGCCTGTGGTCCCCACCTGCAGAACCACTCCTTTATTGGGGGTGTCTTGCTAAATGCCTATAATTTCCACCTGTTTTCTATTCCATTTGCACAACAGCATGTGAAATTTATTGTCAATCAGTGTTGCTTCCTAAGTGGACAGTTTGATTTCACAGAAGTGTGATTGACTTGGAGTTACATTGTGTTGTTTAAGTGTTCCCTTTATTTTTGAGCAGTGTATATAGCCCTATGTTAAGCCATGAATCAACCTAGATGGTCCATTTGTCATGTATGATGAGGGAGAAGTGGGACTCTGTTGTTTAAATTGTTTTTTTTAAGTAAAAAATGTCCAAAATAACCAGGGGCGCCCCCAATTGGATTGGCATGGGTGGGGCTGCTCCATTACCAAACCGTGGACCCCTTGCACCCCCCTAAAGGCATTAAAATATGTTTTTTAAATGTGCTCCTGGTAACCCGTACCAATCTCAGGCGCCGGGATGTCCATTTGCAATACGTTTCAATGGGCATTTACCATCACGAATTTGACATGCTCAAAAATACTACAGAAATGCAAAATTGACTGGCCTGATGAACTTGGGATGTCCGGGCAGTGATTCTGGTTCCTTTCCATCTCTCATTGTGTTGATTTCATCATGTCCATTTGGTGATGTTTTTTCACTCTTTAAACATATTGCAAATGGACAAAGTCAGCCAGCAGGTCAGCGTCAATCAATCAATTAGATATCATTCTGACACCAAACCCACTTTTTCCAACTCGTTTAGAAGCCAACTATCACATATTTCAGAGCAGTTCATAGTTCATAGTTCATTTGGAGCCCGAGCAGAGACCTTAATTGGTGCTGAAAATCCACATTTTCTGGGTGTTGCTATGAGGTCCTTGAATGCGCTATCGGACAGAAACATTAGGGTCCGTCTCTATGGGCCAAGGTGGTTTCAATGCACCTAGTTTTCCAACTCTTGGACTTTTCTAAATGTCGTCATTTTCGTGATGGTCAAAATGAATTGAAGTTATTGCAAATGTAAGAGGCTGTTTCTCGGTCTGAGAACCTTCTAGAGCCACCTAACAAAAGTTTCAGAGCCTGACGTTTTTTTGATAATTGAACAAAGGTAACTATTGTAGGCTCTGTTTGTCTCTAAACCCCACACTTTGTCACTCCATCCTTGCTGTGTTTATGTGTGAGTTTTTCTTGGAAGTCTGATGGGAGAAATGACTGATTTACAGTTCATGAGGGTTACCTAGTCACACGTGAAGTTTTGGAAAGATGTGACTTTTTTAACCTTTCGAAACAGCCCCTATGACTCCAATTTAAGGCACTTCCGGTTGATACAGGAGGCTGAAAGTGAATACATATCCTCATCGTCTTTATGTTAAGACCTGATTTACAGAGGGTTGAATGAGTGTGTGTGATTTCATCACAGAAGTCTCGCAGTCCCGAAACCTTAACGTCTGAACACGCCGCAACTGGATCTGGATCTGAAAAAATAACACATTTCTTTGACAATCACCAATTGTACTTTGTATGATTTCTCGTAAATTACGATAGATAAATGGCTGGTTCTGTTTTTCCTGACTCCGTAGGTTCAAGTGCTTTAACGTGAAGCAGTCAAATTAGCGCTCTATTTTCGTTTTTGACCTTTAATCCCAGAAAAATGGCCTTAACTCAAAAAGGCCTCGACGCCATCTTTTTCGGGGCTAACTGCCCATTATGCCAAACCTATGCTCACCAAGTTTCGTCTTTGAAGTCTTTTCCGTTTAGGAGAAATGGCCATGTCGTGATTGGTGATGTTTTGTACATTTGCAATAAGATTCCATTTGCCCTCTGGTGGAATATACCGGGACAGCAGAAAAATGACCAAAATTTGTAAATGTTATAAAACGAAAACCAAATGTCCGAGAGACTCCGTTCGATGACTTCCCGGAAGATCTGGCCCCGGTGCACGGGCCGCCTCCGTCCGCAAATTTTACAAACATTTGCGGACGTCTAGTAAGGGACCTTATATTTTCAATATGGAGTTTCTCATCGATCATACAGCAAATGCCAAAATGTTCCTTTCATGTATGTAAGGTCCAGTCGCCAAGACAACAAATACAAATTCTATCTAGATACTGTTGCACTAGAACATAAAAAATAATTATATCTACCTCGACCTAAACATCAACACCAAAGGTAACTTCCACAAGGCTGTGAATGATCTAACAGACAAATCAGGAAGGGCCTTCTATAGCAGCAAAAACAATAAAACATGACATCCCAATCAGGATCTGGCTACAAATGCTTCAATCCTTTAAAAAACACTTTGCCCATTATGGAAACACCCAATTGAGACACTGAATACAGATTTCTGCAAAAATATGCTTTTTGTAAAACACAAGCAGAGCAGAATTAGGGCAATATCTGTTCACAAACAGACCCCACAGAGCCCCAGGACAGCAACACAATTAGACCCAACCAAATCATGAGAAAACAAAAAGATAATTACTTGAAACATCGGAAAGAATTAAACTGAGCAAACTAGCACGCTATCTGGCCCTAAATAGAGGGTGTGTCTAGAGAAACAACTAGCTTGTGTCTGTTACATGGTGTCTATAGAGAAACAACTAACTTGTGTCTGTTACATGGAGTCTATAGAGAAACAACTAACTTGTGTCTGTTACACGGAGTCTATAGAAAAACAACTAACTTGTGTCTGTTACATGGAGTCTATAGAAAAACAACTAACTTGTGTATGTTACATGGTGTCTACAGAGAAACAACTAACTTGTGTCTGTTACATTGTGTCTGCAGGACAGGCTCAGTGGGTTGTGTCTGTTACATGGTGTCTATAGGACAGACCCAGTGGGTTGTGTCTGTTACATGGTGTCTATAGGACAGGCTCAGTGGGTTGTGCCTGTTACATGGTGTCTATAGGACAGGCCCAGTGGGTTGTGTCTGTTACATGGTGTCTACAGGACAGGCCCAGTGGGTGGTGTCTGTTACATGGTGTCTATAGGACAGGCCCAGTGGGTGGTGTCAGTTACATGGTGTCTATAGGACAGGCCCAGTGGGTTGTGTCTGTTACATGGTGTCTATAGGACAGGCCCAGTGGGTGGTGTCTGTTACATGGTGTCTATAGGACAGGCCCAGTGGGTTGTGTCTGTTACATGGTGTCTGGAGGACAGGCCCAGTGGGTTGTGTCTGTTACATGGTGTCTACAGGACAGGCCCAGTGGGTGGTGTCTGTTACATGGTGTCTATAGGACAGGCCCAGTGGGTTGTGTCTGTTACATGGTGTCTATAGGACAGGCTCAGTGGGTTGTGTCTGTTACATGGTGTCTATAGGACAGGCCCAGTAATAGAGTTTATATTGCCTCCGTATAGTGCTCTACCTTTAACCATGAAGGGAACAGGGTGCTATTTAGGATAGAGGCTGCAGAAAACCATCAGGCCAAACCACAAGCCACGGAAACACAGATGACCGATACATTTTTAGATTTACATTTTAGTGGACGCTCTTATCCAGAGAGCAGTTAGTGTATGGACATCTAGTCATAGTACATTCATGGACAACTAGTCGGGTGACTGAGATATGGTCATGGTAGGATACAGTATTTGGAGTTGGGTTGGATATGAGATGAATCACACACACCAGAAAATATCACACACACACACCTGGGGCCTTATGAAGTTTGCTGACTTAGGACCAGTTTTGACTTTAAGATCACAAAGCATAACCTACACAGGGCCTATACAATGAATAACATACATGGACAGACAGGGGGACCTGATCCCAGATCAGCACTCTGAGATACAGGGCCTGTACAATGAATAACATACATGGGCAGACAGGGGGACCTGATCCCAGATCAGCACTCTGAGATACAGGGCCTGTACAATGAATAACATACATGGGCAGACAGGGGGACCTGATCCCAGATCAGCACTCTGAGAAGTTTGACACATACAGACTGTACTAACATGATCAAACACAATGGAATTAGAATTTACTATGAGAGGAGAAAGATGGAGGCAATAATATGAGAAAGAAGAGAGAGAGAAGAGGAGAAGAGGAGGAGGAGAGGAGGAGAAGAAAAATTTTACTATTATAGAACAGGTGATGAATATAGAGAAATGTACTCACCTCCATCTTGTCCGAGGCTACAGTATACCAGTGTACTCAACAGCACTGAAACACACAGTGAGAACTATCACTATGGTACATGATGTAAACACTGAAACACACAGTGAGAACTATCACTATGGTACATGATGGAAACACTGAAACACACAGAGAGAACTATCACTATGGTACATGATGTAAACACTGAAACACACAGAGAGAACTATCACTATGGTACATGATGTAAACACTGAAACACACAGAGAGAACTATCACTATGGTACATGATGTAAACACTGAAACACACAGAGAGAACTATCACTATGGTACATGATGTAAACACTGAAACACACAGAGAGAACTATCACTATGGTACATGATGTAAACACTGAAACACACAGAGAGAACTATCACTATGGTACATGATGTAAACACTGAAACACACAGAGAGAACTATCACTATGGTACATGATGTAAACACTGAAACACACAGAGAGAACTATCACTATGGTACATGATATAAACACTGAAACACACAGAGAGAACTATCACTATGGTACATGATGTAAACACTGAAACACACTGAGAGAACTATCACTATGGTACATGATGTAAACACTGAAACACACAGAGAGAACTATCACTATGGTACATGATGTAAACACTGAAACACACAGAGAGAACTATTACTATGGTCCATGATGGAAACCCTAAAACACACAGAGAGAACTATCACTATGGTACATGATGTAAACAAAGGGCTGTAACACACTGTCACGCCCTGGTCAAAGTATTTTGTGTTTATCTTTATGTATTTGGTCAGGCCAGGGTGTGGCATGGGGTTTTTGTAATTGTGGTGTGTTTGTCTTGGGGTTTTGGTGGTGGTATTGGGATTGTAGCTTAGTGGGTTATCTAGCAAAGTCTATGGCTGTCTGGAGTGGTTCTCAATCAGAGGCAGGTGCTTATCGTTGTCTCTGATTGGGAACCATATTTAGGCAGCCATATTCTTTGAGTTTGTCGTGGGTGATTGTCCTTAGTGTCCTATGTGTACTCTCGGTTAGTTTGCACTAGATAGGCTGTTTCGGTTTCGATTACGTTTATTGTTTTGTGTAGTGTTCGTGTTTCTTTGTTTGATTAAACATGAATCTCAATCGACACGCTGCAGTTTGGTCCGACTCTCCTTCATCACCACTAGAAAACCGTTACACACACAGAGAGAACTATCACTATGGTACATGATGTAAACACTGAAACACACAGAGAGAACTATCACTGTGGTACATTATGTAAACACTGAAACACACAGAGAGAACTATCACTATGGTACATTATGTAAACACTGAAACACACAGAGAGAACTATTACTATGGTACATGATGTAAACACTGAGCTGCACCACAGATATTAATTTCCTTACGAGTCTATTGATGCATTTCAATCTCACACATTAATGCTTCAATCTATTTAACATAATATCAAAAACCCAATGTGTCAGTTTTTATCTGTGTTTTTGGTAAAAATCGTCTCAATCCGACACAGATATTCTTATATATATATTTTTAAGTGTGTTTTGCTCTATGACCTCCACATGTCTGGAAGTAGATAAGGAGAAATAGATATTAAACCTGAAGGGAACCCATACAAAGTAATGGTAGTATGGAGATATATATATAGATATTAAACCTTAATCTGAAGGTAACCCATATACATGAATGGTAGTATGGAGATATAAATAGATATTATATTTGAGGACAATACAGTGCCACTGACACGGCCTGCAACGAAAACATGCGGACTCTCCTTCACTGCAGCCGAGGTGAGTAAGACATTTAAACGTGTTAACCCTCGCAAGGCTGCAGGCCCAGACGGCATCCCCAGCCGCGCCCTTAGAGCATGCGCAGACCAGCTGGCCGGTGTGTTTACAGACATATTCAATCAATCCCTATACCAGTCTGCTGTTCCCACATGCTTCAAGAGGGCCACCATTGTTCCTGTTCCCAAGAAAGCTAAGGTAACTGAGCTAAACGACTACCGCCCCGTAACACTCACTTCCATCATCATGAAGTGCTTTGAGAGACTAGTCAAGGACCATGTCACCTCCACCCTACCTGACACCCTAGACCCACTCCAATTTGCTTACCGCCCAAATAGGTCCACAGACTATGCAATCTCAACCACACTGCACACTGCCCTAACCCATCTGGACAAGAGGAATACCTATGTGAGAATGCTGTTCATCGACTACAGCTCGGCATTCAACACCATAGTACCCTCCAAGCTCGTCATCAAGCTCGAGACCCTGGGTCTCGACCCCGCCCTTTGCAACTGGGTACTGGACTTCCTGACGGGCCGCCCCCAGGTGGTGAGGGTAGGCAACAACATCTCCACCCCGCTGATCCTCAACACTGGGGCCCCACAAGGGTGCGTTCTGAGCCCTCTCCTGTACTCCCTGTTCACCCACGACTGCGTGGACACGCACGCCTCCAACTCAATCATCAAGTTTGCGGACGACACAACAGTGGTAGGCTTGATTACCAACAACGACAAGACGGCCTACAGGAAGGAGGTGAGGGCCCTCGGAGTGTGGTGTCAGGAAAATAACATCACACTCAACGTCAACAAAACTAAGGAGATGATTGTGGACTTCAGGAAACAGCAGAGGGAACACCCTCCTATCCACATCAATGGAACAGTAGTGGAGAGGGTAGCAAGTTTTAAGTTCCTTGGCATACACATCACAGACAAACTGAATTGGTCCACTCACACAGACAGCATCGTGAAGAAGGCGCAGCAGAAATTCGGCTTGTCACCAAAAGCACTCACAAACTTTTACAGATGCACAATCGAGAGCATCCTGGCGGGCTGCATCACCGCCTGGTACGGCAACTGCTCCGCCCACAACCGTAAGGCTCTCCAGAGGGTTGTGAGGTCTGCACAACGCATCACCGGGGGCAAACTACCTGCCCTCCAGGACACCTACACCACCCGATGTTACAGGAAGGCCATAAAGATCATCAAGGACAACAACCACCCGAGCCACTGCCTGTTCACCCCGCTATCATCCAGAAGGCAAGGTCAGTACAGGTGCATCAAAGCTGGGACCGAGAGACTGAAAAACAGCTTCTATCTCAAGGACATCAGACTGTTAAACAGCCACCACTAACATTGAGTGGCTGCTGCCAACACACTGACACTGACTCAACTCCAGCCACTTTAATAATGGGAATTGATGGGAAATTATGTAAAATATATCACTAGCCACTTTAAACAATGCTACCTAATATAATGTTACATACCCTACATTATTCATCTCATATGCATATGCATATGTATATACTGTACTCTATATCATCTACTGCATCCTTATGTAATACATGTATCACTAGCCACTTTAACTATGCCACTTTGTTTACATACTCATCTCATATGTATATACTGTACTCGATACCATCTACTGTATCTTGCCTATGCTGCTCTGTACCATCACTCATTCATATATCCTTATGTACATATTCTTTATTCCCTTACACTGTGTATAAGACAGTAGTTTTGAAATTGTTAGTTAGATTACTTGTTGGTTATTACTGCATTGTCGGAACTAGAAGCACAAGCATTTCGCTACACTCGCATTAACATCTGCTAACCATGTGTATGTGACAAATACAATTTGATTTGATTTGATTTGATATTAACCCATACAAATGAATGGTAGTATGGAGATATATATAGATATTAACCCATACAAATGAATGGTAGTATGGAGATATATATAGATATTAACCCATACAAATGAATGGTAGTATGGAGATATATATAGATATTAACCCATACAAATGAATGGTAGTATGGAGATATATATAGATATTAACCCATATAAATGAATGGTAGTATGGAGATATATATAGATATTAAACCTTAATCTGAAGGTAACCCATACAAATGAATGGTAGTATGTATATACAGTGGGGAGAACAAGTATTTGATACACTGCCGATTTTGCAGGTTTTCCTACTTACAAAGCATATACAGGTCTGTAATTTTTTATCATAGGTACACTTCAACTGTGAGAGACGGAATC
This sequence comes from Oncorhynchus kisutch, assembly GCF_002021735.2. Lineage (NCBI taxonomy): Eukaryota > Metazoa > Chordata > Actinopteri > Salmoniformes > Salmonidae > Oncorhynchus > Oncorhynchus kisutch. The sequence goes on along the minus strand of NC_034189.2, from coordinate 2,250,155 downwards.
TAAAACAAAAATCCAGAAAATCACATTGTATGATTTTTAAGTAATTAATTTGCATTTTATTGCATGACATAAGTATTTGACACATCAGAAAAGCAGAACTTAATATTTGGTACATAAACCTTTGTTTGCAATTACAGAGATCATATGTTTCCTGTAGTTCTTGACCAGGTTCACACACACTGCAGCAGGGATTTTGGCCCACTCCTCCATGCAGACCTTCTCCAGATTCTACAGGTTTCGGGGCTATCGCTGGGCAATACGGACTTTCAGCTCCCTCCAAAGATGTTCTGTTGGGTTCAGGTCTGGAGACTGGCTAGGCATCTCCAGGACCTTGAGATGCTTCTTACGTAGCCACTCCTTAGTTGCCCTGGCTGTGTGTTTCGGGTTGTTATCATGCTGGAAACCCAGCCACGATCCATCTTAAATGCTCTTACTGAGGGAAGGAGGTTGTTGGCCAAGATCTTGCGATACATGGCCCCATCCATCCTCCCCTCAATACGGTGCAGTAGTCCTGTCCCCTTTGCAGAAAAGCATCCCAAAATAATGATTTTGCCACCTCCATGCTTCACGGATTGGCTGGTGTTCTTTGTGTTGTACTCATCCTTCTTCTTCCCCCAAACACGGTGACTGGAGTTTAGACCAAAAAGCTCTATTTTTTTCTCATCAGACCACATGACCTTCTCCCATTCCTCCTCTGGATCATGCAGATGGTCATTGGCAAACTTCAAACGGGCCTGGACCTGCGCTGGCTTGAGCAGGGGGACCTTAAATCTTCATCTGAAGGTAACCCATACAAATGAATGGTAGTATGGAGGTACTTTGTACCAACAATAAAAAGAGGTTAAAAATATGTGTCCAATACATCTATCTATATCTAAATATAAACGATAATTAACCAAACATATATTATATGTACTATATGAACTATTGATATTAGATATTAAACCATATAGAAAATAAACTATATTGATAATGAACTATACAGATATTAAACCATATAGATATTAAACCATATAGATATTAAACTATATAGATATTAAACTATATAGATATTAAACTATATAGATATTAAACTATATAGATATTAAACTATATAGATATTAAACTATATAGATATTAAACCATATAGATATTAAACTATATAGATATTAAACCATATAGATATTAAACTATATAGATATTAAACCATATAGATATTAAACTATATAGATATTAAACCATATAGATATTAAACTATATAGATATTAAACTATATAGATATTAAACTATATATATATTAAACCATATAGATATTAAACCATATAGATATTAAACTACTTAGATATTAAACCATATAGAAAATAAACTATATTGATATTAAACTATAAACTATAAATGGATTAAACTATATAGATATTAAACTATATAGATATTAAACTATAAACTATAAATGGATTAAACTATATAGATATTAAACCATATCGATATTAAACTATATAGATATTAAACTATATAGATATTAAACCATACAGATATGAAACCATATAGATATTAAACTATACAGATATTAAACCATACAGATATGAAACCATATAGATATTAAACTATATATTAAACCATATAGATATTAAACTATACAGTTATTAAACTATACAGATATTAAACTATATAGATATTAAACTATACAGATATTAAACTATACAGATATTAAACTATATAGATATTAAACCATATAGATATTAAACTATATAGATATTAAACTATATAGATATTAAACTATATAGATATTAAACTATATAGATATTAAACCATATAGATATTAAACTATATAGATATTAAACCATATAGATATTAAACTATATAGATATTAAACTATATAGATATTAAACTATATAGATATTAAACCATACAGATATTAAACTATATATATATATATATTAAACTATACAGATATTAAACTATATAGATATTAAACTATATATATATATATATTAAACTATACAGATATTAAACTATATAGATATTAAACTATAAACTATAAATGGATTAAACTATATAGATATTAAACTATACAGATATTAAACTATATAGATATTAAACTATATAGATATTAAACTCTACAGATATTAAACTATATAGATATTAAACTATACAGATATTAAACTATATAGATATTAAACTATAAACTATAAATGGATTAAACTATATAGATATTAAACTATACAGATATTAAACTATATGGATTATTTAACTATACAGATATTAAACTCTATAGATATTAAACTCTACAGATATTAAACCATAAAAAAGAGGAGGAAAGGAAGCGCTACTAAGGGACACAATAGTACATTTTGGTAGACAGAAGGTGCTCTTTGGTAACAGGGGTGACCTGGTCATCAAAAAGAAAGGAGGACCAAGGCACTCTTCATATAATTAATTAAAATGCCTTTATTTGTATGGCATGTTCAATGGAAACAAAGTTTTTTAAATCCAACTCGTTTCGGCTGTATGGCCTTCGTCAGGGAGTACAAAGAAATAACACAATGTCCTCTTTTGAACAACTTTTCCAATTAGCCCTAATTAGAAGAGGGAGTGTTTACACAATTGATTGGACACACCCAGTAAGCAATTATATACACAATAAAAGGTGAAATTCTGTAGCTATGTTATCATAAACAGTTTGTAAATCCCAAAACTTTCCCTTTGGTTTAACTGTTTAAGACGGTCCCCTTTTCTAATAGAGGCCGGAATATGATCAATACCCATAGCTTGTAGGGAGGCAGGGTTGCCATGGTGTAGGGACTTGTAGTGCCTTGCCATGGGGTAGTCTTCATTGCCTACCCGTATGGCGTACTTGTGTTCCGCTAAGCAGTCTTGAAGGCGTCTCTATAGAACACCTTGCACTGTGGACATTCCAATCTATAGATGACATGAGTGGATTTGCAGTTAATGAAATGCTTGACGTAATACTCCATTTAGGAAGCTGTGTCAATAAAATACTTCTTCTGTGCAATATTTCTGCAATGGTTGCAATGGTTACATTTAAAAGAGCCCCTGGGTTTGTGGTCCAGCCAAGTGTTTTGAGAGTCACCCGGAAGATAACTGTGGACTAATTTGTCATTTAGGGTAGGACATCTCTTAAATCTTATGACTGGCGGCTCAGGAAAGACTTGGTGTAGTAGCGTATCACTTTGAATGATTCCCAAATTATTTTTAATGATTCTTTTAACGTTCTCTGCTTCAGTACTGTATTTTGTAACAAAATACACTCTCTCTGATGTATCACGAGGCTCTCCCCTTCGCAACAAGTTCTCTCTGTCAAGTAATCTAGACCTTATACCTGCATCTTTCAGGACCTGAACGCTGTAGCCCCGATTCAAGAAGCGATTCTCCAATTCAGCAGATTTGACACTAGTCTGTTTCTTGATCGCAAATTCTGCGGACTCTTTGGGATTAGCCATATGGAATGTTCTCTTTTAGCCATTTGGGGTGAAAGCTGTTAAACCATATAGATATCAAACCATATAGATATCAAACCATATAGATATTAAACTATATAGATATTAAACCATATAGATATCAAACCATATAGATATTAAACTATATAGATATTAAACTATATAGATATCAAACCATATAGATATCAAACCATATAGATATTAAACTATATTGATATTAAACCATATAGATATTAAACTATATTGATATTAAACCATATAGATATTAAACTATATATATTTTAAACCATATAGATATTAAACCTTCCAGTTCTACACCATATATATATATGTATATTGAACTATGTAGATATTATGATGTAGATATTCAAAATATAGAATTTAAACTATATAGATATTAAACCATACAGATATTAACATATTCATATTCAACTATACAGATATTAAACCATATTGATATTAAACTGTATAGATATTAAATTATGTAGATATTAAACCATGTAGATATTAAACTATATAGATATTAAACTATATAGATATTAAACCATATAGATATTAAACTATATAGATATTAAACTATATAGATATTAAACCATATTGATATTAAACCATATAGAAATTAAACTGTATAGATATTAAACCATATAGATATTAAACTATATAGATATTAAACCATATTGATATTAAACTGTATAGATATTAAATTATGTAGATATTAAACCATGTAGATATAAAACTATATAGATATTAAACCATATTGATATTAAACGGTATAGATATTAAACCATTTAGATAATATTAAACTCACAGAGTAGAAGGCGTTCCATCTCAACGTGTCGATCACTAACTGTATCTAAACTCTAGTGACTTCTAGACTGTCCATCCCCCCACCCCACCTCTTGTCTCCTCTCCTCTCTACCCATCTATACTTCCTCTCTACTGAGAAAGACTGAGAGGTGTGAAAGATGTTTGTGACAGAAGGAAGGGGCCTAGAGAGTAGAGATACACAGAGAGAAGAGAGATAGAGAGAAACAGGGAGAAAAAGAGATGGAGAGAAAGAGACAGGGAGAGACAGGGAGAGACTGGAAGAGACTGGAAGAGACAGAGACTCGGAGAGACTGGGAAAGACTGGGAGAGACAAAGAGACAGGGAGACAGAAAGAGATGGAGAGAGAGACAGAGAAAGACAGAGATGAGACAGGGAGAGAGAGAGACAGGGAGAGAGAGAGACAGGGAGAGAGAGAGAGACAGGGAGAGAGAGAGAGAGAGAGAGAGACAGGGAGAGAGAGACAGGGATAGAGACAGACAGGGAGAGAGAGAGACAGGGATAGAGAGAGAGTCCAACATTTCCTCAGTGAAAACAATGTCCTGAGCAAATGTCAAATTGGCTTCTTACCAAAAATGCGTACAACAGACGACACCCTGCACACTCTAATTGACAAAAATAAAACAAAAGCAGTCTTCCTTCGTTGATTTCAAAAAGGCTTTTGACTCAATTTGGCATGAGGGTCTGCTATACAAATTGATGGAAAGTTGTGGAGGGAAAGCATATGACATTATGAAAGCAATGTACACAAACAACAAGTGTGCAGTTAATATTGGCAATAAACACACAGATGTAGCCTCACCCTCTTCAACATATATATATCAATGAATTTGCAAGGGCACTAGAACAGTCTGCAGCACCCGGCCTCACCCTACTGCACTCATAAATCGAATGTGTACTGTTTGCAGAGTATCTGGTGCTTCTGTCCCCAACCAAGGAGGGCCTACAGCAGCACCTAGATCTGTCCCCAACCAAGGAGGGCCTACAGCAGCACCTAGATCTGTCCCCAACCAAGGAGGGCCTACAGCAGCACCTAGATCTGTCCCCAACCAAGGAGGGCCTACAGCAGCACCTAGATCTGTCCCCAACCTATGGAGTTTTTCCTAGCCACCGTGCTTCTACACCTGCATTGCTTGCTGTTTGGGGTTTTAGGCTGGGTTTCTGTACAGCACTTTGAGATATCAGCTGATGTACGAAGGGCTATATAAATACATTTGATTTGATTTGATTTGAGGGCCAGCAGCAGCATCTAGATCGTCTACACAGATTCTGTCAGACTTGGGCCCTAACAGTAAACCTCAGGAAGACAAAACAATAATGGTGTTCCAAAAAAGGTCCAGTAGCCAAGACACAAATAATTATACCTACCTTGGCCTAAACAAGGCTGTGAACCATCAAGGCTGTAAACAAGGCTGTGAACAAGGCTGTAAACAAGGCTGTGAACCATCAAGGCTGTAAACAAGGCTGTGAACCATCAAGGCTGTAAACAAGGCTGTGAACCATCAAGGCTGTGAACAAGGCTGTAAACAAGGCTGTGAACCATCAAGGCTGTAAACAAGGCTGTGAACAAAGGCTGTAAACAAGGCTGTGAACCATCAAGGCTGTAAACAAGGCTGTGAACAAGGCTGTGAACGATCAAGGCTGTAAACAAGGCTGTGAACAAGGCTGTGAACAAGGCTGTGAACGATCAAGGCTGTGAACAAGGCTGTGAACGATCAAGGCTGTAAACAAGGCTGTGAACGATCAAGGCTGTAAACAAGGCTGTGAACCATCAAGGCTTTGAACAAGGCTGTAAACAAGGCTGTGAACAAGGCTGTGAACAAGGCTGTGAACGATCAAGGCTGTAATCAAGGCAGTGAACGATCAATGCTGTAAAACAAGGCTGTGAACGATCAATGCTGTAAAACAAGGCTGTGAACGATCAAGGCTGTAATCAAGGCTGTGAACGATCAAGGCTGTGAACGATCAAGGCTGTAAAACAAGGCTGTGAACGATCAAGGCTGTAATCAAGGCTGTGAACGATCAAGGCTGTGAACGATCAAGGCTGTAAAACAAGGCTGTGAACAAGGCTGTGAACGATCAAGGCTGTAAACAAGGCTGTGAACAAGGCTGTGAACAAGGCTGTGAACGATCAAGGCTGTGAACAAGGCTGTGAACGATCAAGGCTGTAAACAAGGCTGTGAACGATCAAGGCTGTAAACAAGGCTGTGAACCATCAAGGCTTTGAACAAGGCTGTAAACAAGGCTGTGAACAAGGCTGTGAACAAGGCTGTGAACGATCAAGGCTGTAATCAAGGCAGTGAACGATCAATGCTGTAAAACAAGGCTGTGAACGATCAATGCTGTAAAACAAGGCTGTGAACGATCAAGGCTGTAATCAAGGCTGTGAACGATCAAGGCTGTGAACGATCAAGGCTGTAAAACAAGGCTGTGAACGATCAAGGCTGTAATCAAGGCTGTGAACGATCAAGGCTGTGAACGATCAAGGCTGTAAAACAAGGCTGTGAACGATCAAGGCTGTAAAACAAGGCTGTGAACGATCAAGGCTGTAATCAAGGCTGTGAACGATCAAGGCTGTGAACAATCAAGGCTGTGAACGATCAATGCTGTAAAACAAAGCTGTGAACGATCAAGGCTGTAAACAAGGCTGTAAAACAAGGCTGTAAACAAGGCTGTGAACGATCAAGGCTGTGAACGATCAAGGCTGTGAACGATCAAGGCTGTAAAACAAGGCTGTAAAACAAGGCTGTGAACGATCAAGGCTGTAATCAAGGCTGTGAACGATCAAGGCTGTGAACGATCAAGGCTGTAAAACAAGGCTGTGAACGATCAAGGCTGTAAAACAAGGCTGTGAACGATCAAGGCTGTAATCAAGGCTGTGAACGATCAAGGCTGTGAACAATCAAGGCTGTGAACGATCAATGCTGTAAAACAAAGCTGTGAACGATCAAGGCTGTAAACAAGGCTGTAAAACAAGGCTGTAAACAAGGCTGTGAACGATCAAGGCTGTGAACGATCAAGGCTGTGAACGATCAAGGCTGTAAAACAAGGCTGTAAAACAAGGCTGTGATATTAAACTATATAGATATTAAACCATATTGATATTAAACCATATAGAAATTAAACTGTATAGATATTAAACCATATAGATATTAAACTATATAGATATTAAACCATATTGATATTAAACTGTATAGATATTAAATTATGTAGATATTAAACCATGTAGATATAAAACTATATAGATATTAAACCATATTGATATTAAACGGTATAGATATTAAACCATTTAGATAATATTAAACTCACAGAGTATTAAATATTAATTAAACTCACAGAGTAGAAGGCGTTCCATCTCAACGTGTCGATCACTAACTGTATCTAAACTCTAGTGACTTCTAGACTGTCCATCCCCCCACCCCACCTCTTGTCTCCTCTCCTCTCTACCCATCTATACTTCCTCTCTACTGAGAAAGACTGAGAGGTGTGAAAGATGTTTGTGACAGAAGGAAGGGGCCTAGAGAGTAGAGATACACAGAGAGAAGAGAGATCGAGAGAAACAGGGAGAAAAAGAGATGGAGAGAAAGAGACAGGGAGAGACAGGGAGAGACTGGAAGAGACTGGAAGAGACAGAGACTCGGAGAGACTGGGAAAGACTGGGAGAGACAAAGAGACAGAGAGACAGGGAGACAGAAAGAGATGGAGAGAGAGACAGAGAAAGACAGAGATGAGACAGGGAGAGAGAGAGACAGGGAGAGAGAGAGACAGGGAGAGAGAGAGAGACAGGGAGAGAGAGAGAGAGAGAGACAGGGAGAGAGAGACAGGGATAGAGACAGACAGGGAGAGAGAGAGACAGGGATAGAGAGAGAGTCCAACATTTCCTCAGTGAAAACAATGTCCTGAGCAAATGTCAAATTGGCTTCTTACCAAAAATGCGTACAACAGACGACACCCTGCACACTCTAATTGACAAAAATAAAACAAAAGCAGTCTTCCTTTGTTGATTTCAAAAAGGCTTTTGACTCAATTTGGCATGAGGGTCTGCTATACAAATTGATGGAAAGTTGTGGAGGGAAAGCATATGACATTATGAAAGCAATGTACACAAACAACAAGTGTGCAGTTAATATTGGCAATAAACACACAGATGTAGCCTCACCCTCTTCAACATATATATATCAATGAATTTGCAAGGGCACTAGAACAGTCTGCAGCACCCGGCCTCACCCTACTGCACTCATAAATCGAATGTGTACTGTTTGCAGAGTATCTGGTGCTTCTGTCCCCAACCAAGGAGGGCCTACAGCAGCACCTAGATCTGTCCCCAACCAAGGAGGGCCTACAGCAGCACCTAGATCTGTCCCCAACCAAGGAGGGCCTACAGCAGCACCTAGATCTGTCCCCAACCTATGGAGTTTTTCCTAGCCACCGTGCTTCTACACCTGCATTGCTTGCTGTTTGGGGTTTTAGGCTGGGTTTCTGTACAGCACTTTGAGATATCAGCTGATGTACGAAGGGCTATATAAATACATTTGATTTGATTTGATTTGAGGGCCAGCAGCAGCATCTAGATCGTCTACACAGATTCTGTCAGACTTGGGCCCTAACAGTAAACCTCAGGAAGACAAAACAATAATGGTGTTCCAAAAAAGGTCCAGTAGCCAAGACACAAATAATTATACCTACCTTGGCCTAAACAAGGCTGTGAACCATCAAGGCTGTAAACAAGGCTGTGAACAAGGCTGTAAACAAGGCTGTGAACCATCAAGGCTGTAAACAAGGCTGTGAACCATCAAGGCTGTAAACAAGGCTGTGAACCATCAAGGCTGTGAACAAGGCTGTAAACAAGGCTGTGAACCATCAAGGCTGTAAACAAGGCTGTGAACAAGGCTGTAAACAAGGCTGTGAACCATCAAGGCTGTAAACAAGGCTGTGAACAAGGCTGTGAACAAGGCTGTGAACAAGGCTGTGAACGATCAAGGCTGTGAACGATCAAGGCTGTGAACAAGGCTGTGAACAAGGCTGTGAACGATCAAGGCTGTAAACAAGGCTGTGAACGATCAAGGCTGTAAACAAGGCTGTGAACGATCAAGGCTGTAAACAAGGCTGTGAACCATCAAGGCTGTGAACAAGGCTGTAAACAAGGCTGTGAACAAGGCTGTGAACAAGGCTGTGAACAAGGCTGTGAACGATCAAGGCTGTAATCAAGGCAGTGAACGATCAATGCTGTAAAACAAGGCTGTGAACGATCAATGCTGTAAAACAAGGCTGTGAACGATCAAGGCTGTAATCAAGGCTGTGAACGATCAAGGCTGTGAACGATCAAGGCTGTAAAACAAGGCTGTGAACGATCAAGGCTGTAATCAAGGCTGTGAACGATCAAGGCTGTGAACGATCAAGTCTGTAAAACAAGGCTGTGAACGATCAAGGCTGTAAAACAAGGCTGTGAACGATCAAGGCTGTAATCAAGGCTGTGAACGATCAAGGCTGTGAACAATCAAGGCTGTGAACGATCAATGCTGTAAAACAAAGCTGTGAACGATCAAGGCTGTAAACAAGGCTGTAAAACAAGGCTGTAAACAAGGCTGTGAACGATCAAGGCTGTGAACGATCAAGGCTGTGAACGATCAAGGCTGTAAAACAAGGCTGTAAAACAAGGCTGTGAACGATCAAGGCTGTGAACGATCAAGGCTGTAAAACAAGGCTTTAAAACAAGGCTGTAAACAAGGCTGTGAACGATCAAGGCTGTGAACGATCAAGGCTGTAAAACAAGGCTGTGAACGATCAAGGCTGTGAACGATCAAGGCTGTAAATAAGGCTCTGATCGATCAAGGCAAAAAGGGACATCAAAAGGATAAACTCAACATCCCAATTAGGATCTGGTTAAAAATTCTTCAATCAAATCAAATAATTTCACATTTTATTGGTCACATACACATGGTTATCAGATTTTACTGCGGGTGTAGTGAAATGCTTGTGCTTCTAGTTCTGACAATGCAGTAATATCCAACAAGTAATATCTAACAAATTACACAACATACACCTAATACACACAAATCTAAGTAGGAATGAATTAAGACTATATACATATGGACGAACGATGTTAGAGCAGAACGGACCAAGATACAGTAGAATAGTATAGAATACAGTATATAAATATGAGATGAGTAATGCAAGATATGTGAACATTATTAAAGTGATTAGTGTTCCATTCCTTAAAAGTGGCCAGTGATTCCTAGTCTATGCCTATAGACAGCAGCCTCTAATGTGTTAGTGATGGCTGTTTAACAGTGATGGCATAAAGATATAATCTGTTTTTCAGTCTCTCGGTCCCAGCTTTGATGCACCTGTACTGACCTCGCCTTCTGGACAATAGTGGGGAGAACAGGCAGTGGCTCGGGTGGACATCAACCAACTCATTGTCACAATGGTAGGGATTAACTGAGTTGGTCTTGGGTCATTGATAAGTCATTGTTTCAATGCAGCCTTGAAATGCGTGGACAGAGTCCAGGAGCCAAGATGATTTGGATGGACTCCTTCATTCTTGTAGAGTATCTTCTGTTTCCAGAAGGCAGACCTGGCTTTCGAGAGATGATAGGCTATGTGCCCAGTGCCCACAAAATAAGGTGGAAACTAAGCTGCACTTCCTAACCTTCTGACAAATATATGACACATTAGAGACACATACTTGCAAAAGTTTTCATCCCCCTTGCCGTTTTCCCTATTTTGTTGCAACCTGTCATTTACATGGATTTTTATTTGGATTTCATGTAATGGACAAACACAAAATAGTCCAAAATGGTGAAGTGAAATGAAAAACATAACTTCAAAATGTAATGTATTAAAAACGGAAAAGTGGTGCATGCGTATGTATTCACCCCCTTTGCTATGAAGCCCCTAAATAAGATCTAGCACAACCAATTACCTTCAGAAGTCACATAATTAGTTAAATAAATTCCACCTGTGGGAAATCTAAGTGTCACATGAACTGTCACATGATCTCAGTAGATCAAGGAGCTCTCCAAACAGTTGTGGAGAAGTACAGATGAGGGGATCAGGGTTGGGTTATAAAAAAAATCTCTGAAACTCTGAAATCTCTGAACATACCACGGGGCACCATTAAATCCTTTATAAAAAAAATTGAAAGAATACGGCACCACAACAAATCTGATAAGGCCATCAAAACAGAACAGGCAAGGAGGGCATTAATCAGAGAAGCAACAAAGAGAACAAAGATAACAGTGAAGGAGTTGCAACGCTCCACAGCGGAGATTGGAGTATCTGTCCATAGGTCCACTTTAAGCCATACACCCCACAGAGTTGGGCTTTACAGAAGAGTGGCCAGAAAAAAGCCATTGCTTAAAGATAACAATAAGAAAACACGTTTGGTGTTTGCCAAAAGGCATGTGGGAGACTCCCCAAACATATGGAAGAAGGTACTCTGGTCAGATGTGTCACGGTCTGACCATCGTTCGTATGTGTTTTCCTTGTTTTAGTGTTGGTCAGGACGTGAGCTGGGTGGGCATTCTATGTTGTGTGTCTGGTTTGTCTATTTCTATGTTTGGCCTGATATGGTTCTCAATCAGAGGCAGGTGTTAGTCATTGTCTCTGATTGGGAACCATATTTAGGTAGCCTGTTTTGTGTTGGGTTTTGTGGGTGATTGTCCTTAGTGTCCTTGTGCTGTGTGTATGTGCACAAGTATTAGGCTGTTTCGGTTTTCGCTACGTTTATTGTTTTGTAGTGTTTGTATTTAGATTCGTGTTACTTCAGTTTAATAAACACGGATCGCAATCTACACGCTGCATCTTCCTTCACCACAAGAGAACCGTTACAAGATGAGACTAAAATTGAGCTTTTTGGCCATCAGGAAAATGCTATGTCTGGCTCAAACCCAACATCTCTCATCAACCCGAGAACACCATCCCCACAGTGAAGCATGGTGGTGGCAGCATCATGCTGTGGGGATGTTTTTCATTGGCAGGGACTGGGAAACTGGTCAGAATTGAAGGAATGATGGATGGCGCTAAATACAGGGAAATTCCTTCGGGCGACCTGTTTCAATCTTCCCATAGAGACTTCCATTTGAGACTGGGAAGGAGGTTGACCGTAACATACTGCTAAAGCAACACTCAAGTGGTTTAAGGGGAAACATTTAAATGTTGTGGAATAGCCTAGTCAAAGCCCAGAACTCAATCCAATTGAGAATCTGTGGCATGACTTAAAGATTGCTGCACACCAGCGGAACCAATCCCTCTTGAAGGAGTTGGAGCAGTTTTGCCTTGAAGAATGGGGGAAAAAATCCCGGTGTCTAGATGTGCCAAGCTTATAGAGACATACCCCAAGAGACTCGCAGCTGTAATTGCTGCAAAAAGTGGGTCTACAAAGTATTGACTTGGGGCTGAATAGTTACGCACGCTCAAGTTTTCAGGTTGTGTTATTTCTTGTTTGTTTCACAATAAAACATTTTGCATCTTCAACGTGGTAGGCATGTTGTGTAAATCAAATGATACAAACCCCCAAAAATCTATTTTAATACCAGGTTGTAAGGCAACAAAATAGGAAAAATGACAAATACTTTCGCAAGCCACTGTATTTCCCATAGATCACACAGACCCACAAAGAATTTGAAATTTGAAAACAAATCAAACATTGATAACCTCCCATGTGTATTGGGTGAAATACCTGCAAGATGCTGCCCTAGCAACCAGTTGCCCTGGCAACCAGTGGAGCACAATCAGTATTGTAACTACAACCTATATTTCCCTCTTTTTTTTCATACTTCAACTTCTTGAACATCGTTTGAAACTGTACATAGCCAATAATATAATTTGATATGTCTATGTTCTTTTAAAACTTTTGTTTAATGTTTCCCTTGTTTCTTTACCTTTTGTTTGTCTATTCTATTTTCTTTGGCATTGTAAAAATATATTTCCTATGCCAATAAAGCCCTTTAAATTTAATTGTATTGAATTTAGAGAGAGAGAGAGAATTTAAAAAAACTTTATTGGGTCTTGTAACTCAGCACAATTAACACTCAAACAAAAACATGATTAAATATCAATTAAAAACACAACACCAAATCTTCCTCCACAGCAACTAAACACAACCTCTGAATACCACATATACTCATAAACAGTTAACTAGTTTGTGATAAGCAAACATTCCCACCACATGTCTTCCAAATTGCTAATTTAGCTGCACCTGACACAACGTTAAGTGAGAGAAGTACACCCCTTCGACTAAATATAAACATTTGGGAAGCGAAAACCTCTACGACAGCTGAAAACCAACTAATGATCCGGTCAATCATCCCGACCAACATGGGACACTATAAGAAGAAATGTGCCAGTTTCAGACTCAGCACAGAATGGACACCCCTCCCCAACTGTAGGATCCAGGTGTACCAGATGCATGTTGGTGGCTATAGCTCCATGTAGGTCAACTGTCCTCTGTTCAATAGGCAGTTTGTATAAAGACCGCTAACAGCCTTTTGGGGAGGCACCTGGACAAAACACACCCGCTCACCTCGTCGATTTGACCCCTTCCAGGGAAGAAGCACGGGACACTTTTACACATATGTACATGGCCTTCTTTCCTACTGCCTTGAACTCCCCAGGGTGAAGGTAAGCAGCATCCCCATATCCTGCTCGAACCGCAGCATTAACATTCAGCGCAGGGAACACATCATCTAGACCCTCCGTCCACCGATCAGAGTTGGAAGTATCAGTCACATACTGCCGATGAAGTACTGGCAAGGAATCGTAGACCACAGCTGCGACCTTCCTCAGTAGGCGAGATGATCGGATATAATTTTGGGGGAGGAATATTTTTAGGGTAGGATCAGCTTTAATATTGCAGAAAACTTGTCGCTTCCATCAATGTAATTGTCTGCATCATTTTCAATCCCTCAAATATTTTTGGGGGGTAAACATATATATTTTTATATATATACATACAGTTGAAGACGGAAGTTTACATACACCTTAGCCAGATACATTTAAACTCCGTTTTTCACAATTCCTGACATTTAATCCTAGTAAAAATTCACTGTTTTATGTCAGTTAGGATCACCACTTTATTTTAATAATGTGAAATGTCAGAATAAGAGATGAGAGAATGATTTGTTTCAGCTTTTATTTCTTTCATCACATTCCCAGTGGGTCAGAAGTTTAAATACACTAAATTTGTATTTGGTAGCATTGCCTTTAAATTGTTTCTTGGGTCAAACGTTTCGGGTAGCCTTCCACAAGCTTCCCACAATAAGTTGGGTGAATTTTGGCCCATTCCTCCTGACAGAGCTGGTGTAACTGAGTCAGGTTTGTAGGCCTCCTTGCTCGCACACACTCTTTCAGTTCGGCCCACAAATGTTCTTCAGGCTTGTGGTCAGGGCTTTGTGATGGCCACTCCAATACCTTGACTTTGTTGTCCTTAAGCCATTTTGCCACAACTTTGGAAGTATGCTTGGGGTCCATGTCCATTTTAACTTCCTGATTGATGTCTTGAGATGTTGCTTCAATATATCCACATATTTTCCTACCTCATGATGCCATCTATTTTGTGAAGTGGACTAGTCCCTCCTGCAGCAAAGCACCCCCACAACATGATGCTGCCACCCCCGTGCTACACAAATCAAACCAAATGTATTTATATAGCCCTTCGTACAGCAGCTGATATCTCAAAGTGCTGAACAGAAACCCAGCCTAAAACCCCAAACAGCAAGCAATGCAGGTGTAGAAGCACGGCGGCTAGAGTATGTCTACCACTCCTGCTGTCTCTAGAGAGTTGAAAACAGCAGGTCTGGGACAGGTAGCACGTCCGGTGAACAGGTCAGGGTTCCATAGCCGCAGGCAGAACAGTTGAAACTGGAGCAGCAGCACGGCCAGGTGGACTGGGGACAGCAAGGAGTCATCATGCCAGGTAGTCCTGAGGCATGGTCTTAGGGCTCAGGTCCTCCGAGAGAGAGAGAAAGAAAGAGAGAAAGAGATAATTAGAATTAGAGTTAGAATTATTTTCAACCACCAACTTACCATCCTGAGACAAGGCCGAGTATAGCCCACAAAGGCCGAGTATAGCCCACAAAGATCTCCGCCACGGCACAACCCAAGGGGGTGCGCCAACCCAGACAGGAAGACCACGTCAGTGACTCAACCCACTCAAGTGACACACCCCTCCTAGGGACGGCATGAAAGAGCACCAGTAAGCCAGTGACTCAGCCCCTGTAATAGGGTTAGAGGCAGAGGATCCCAGTGGAAAGAGGGGAACCTGCCAGGCAGAGACAGCAAGGGCAGTTCGTTGTATAAGCCTAAGTGTTGTTGTCCATTAGTTTACTCCAATTTGGGGAGGGGTGGTAGGGTTAGGGGAAAATAATAAAGGAAAATATACAACACATATATATGTGGGGGATTGAAAATGATGAGGATAAATACATTGACAGAAGTCACAGTCTATCTGCAATATTAAAGCTGAGAAACAAAACACTGAGTGTGAAACTGCTCAAGGGCACTTCTGACACAATCCCCCATATAGCATTCGGTGGGGGTGGCTGTGAAACTCTCCTGCTCAAGGACTTCGACTTCACACCTCTGTGCTAATTGAAGTTGCAACTAGATCTGTTCTGTTCTAGCAAGCTTGGTATTCAGTCCATATAAGATCAAATATATTATTGTAATGTAGTATTCTTCTTGGATTTTAAAAGTAACTTCAGACTAAACATTACTCAATCAGTTCTAGGTTCAGGTTGTATGGTGTTTTTAGGTTTCTGTTTGCTGGTTGTTTTGCTGGTTGTTTTGCTGGTCTGTTTGCTGGTCGTTGGTTTGTCAGAGCAAGTTTATCGAACTTTAAATAAAAAAATTTGTAAAAACATGTTGAAAAAAATCAAGAACTCATCTGCTCAATTCAATTTAATTAAAGGGGCTTTGTTGAAGACAAACAAAAGTGAAATAAACAATAAAAAATGTACAGTAAACATAACTCTCACAGGAGTTTAAAAAGAATAAAGACATTTCAAATGTTATTTTATATGCAAATGGTTAGTGAACAGTTAAAATGAATAAACATAAATATGGGTTGTAGTGCAGCTCAGTTTCCACCTCAATATGCACATAGACTGTCTTCTCTTGAGAGCCAGGCAGCCTTTCTCAATAGCAAGGTTATGCTCACAAGTCTGTACATCGTCAAAGCTTTCCTTAATATTAGGTTGGGTCTAATTGTGTTGCTGTCCTGGGGATCTGTGGGGTCTGTTAGTGTTTGTTATCAGAGCCCCAGGACCAGCTTGCTTAGGGGACTCTACTCCAGGTTCATGTCTCTGTAGGTGATGGCTTTGTTAGGGAAGGTTTGAGTATCACTTTCTTTTAAGGTGGTTGTAGAATTTAATAGCTCTTTTCTGGATTTTAAAAAATGTGCAAGAATCAGCCTAATTCTGCTCTGCATGCATTATGTGTTGTTTTACATTGTACACAAAGGATGTTTTTGCAGAATTCTGCATGCAGAGTCCCAATTTGATGTTTGTCCCATTTTGTGAACTCTTGCTTGGTGAGCGGACCCCAGACCTCGCACTCGCTCTGTCTGTATGTGTCTCCCTGTCTGTTAGTCTGTCTCTCTTCTCTCTGTCTTTCTCTGTCTCTTTTAAAAATATTTTTTATTTTGCCTTTATTTAACTAGGCAAGTCAGTTATGAACAAATTCTTATTTTCAATGATGGCCAAGGAACAGTGGGTTACCTGCCTTGTAGAACGAACAAAAGATGTGTACCTTCTCAGCTCGGGGATTCGATCTTGCAACCTTTAAGTCACTAGTCCAACGCTCTACCACTATGCTACCTGCCACCCCTCTCTGTCTCTGTCTCCATCTCTCTTCTCTCTCCGTATCTCTATCGCTCCCTATCGCTGTCTCTCACCCTGTCTCTCTCTCTCCGTCTCTCTCTCCCTGTTACTCTCAATCTCTCTTTCTCGGTCTCTCTGTGTATCTAGTCTCTCTAGGCCCACTCCGTCTGTCACACACATCTTTCACACCTCTCAGTCCTTCTCAGTAGAGAGGAAGTAGAGATGGGTAGAGAGGAGAGGTGGTCACAAGAGTTGAGAGAGTTTGTGATCGACACGTTGAAATGGAACGGACCTGTCTCCTACTCTGTGAGTTTAATATTATCTAAATGGTTTAATATCTGTATAGTTTAATATCTATATAGTGTAATATCTATATGGTTTAATATCTATATATTTAATATCTATATAGTTTAATATCTATATAGTTTAATATCTATATAGTTTAATATCTATATAGTTTAATATCTATATAATTTAATATCTATAGGGTGTAATATCTATATAATTTAAAATCTACATGGTTTAATATATATATGGTTTAATATATATATATATTTTAATATCTATATAGTTTAATATCTATATAATTTAATATCTAAATGGTTTAATACCTATATATTTTAATATCTATATAGTTTATTATCTATATGGTTTAATATCTATATAATTTAAAATCTATGTAGTTTAACGTTTGTATACGTTATTAAACATTTTTATATTTCTATAGTTTAATGTCTATATGTTTTATATCTACGTGGTTTAATACAGTTGAAGTCGGAAGATTACATACACTTAGGTTGGAGTCATTAAAACTCATTTTTCAACCGCTCCACAAGTTTCTTGTTAACAAAATATAGTTTTAGCAAGTCAGTTAGGACATGTACTGTGTGCATGACACAAGTCATTTTTCAACAATTGTTTACAGACAGACTATTTCACTTATAATTCACTGTATCACAATTCCAGTGGGTCAGAAGTTTACCTAAACTAAGTTGACTGTGCCTTTAAACAGCTTGGACAATTCCAGACAATTATATCATAGCTTTAGAAGCTTCTGATAGGCTAATTGACATATTGAGTCCATTGCAGGTGTACCTCTGGATGTATTTCAAGGCCGACCTTCAAACTTAGTGCCTCTTTGCTTGACATCATGGGAAAATCAAAAGAAATCAGCCAAGACTTCAGAAAAAAATTGTAGACCTCCACAAGTCTGGTTCATCCTTGGGAGCAATTTCCAAACGCCTGAATATACCACGTTCATCTGTACAAACAATAGTACTCAAGTTTAAACACCATGGGTCCACGCAGCCGTAATACCGCTCAGGAATGAGACGCGTTCTGTCTCCTAGAGATGAAAAGACAGCAAAGGACCTTGTGATGATGCTGGAAGAAACAGGTACACGAGTATCTATATCCACAGTAAAACGAGTCTTATATCTACATAACCTGAAAAGTTTGCAACTGCACATGGGGACAAAGATCGTACTTTTTGGAGAAATGTCCTCTGGTCTGATGAAACAAAAATAGAGCTGTTTGGCAATAATTACCATTGTTATGTTTGGAGGAAAAAGGGGGAGGCTTGCAAGCCGAAGAACACCATTCCAACTGTGAAGCACGGGGGTGGCAGCATCATGTTGTGGGTGTGCTTTGCTGCAGGAGAGACTGGTACACTTCACAAAATAGATGGCATCATGAGGTAGGAAAATGTGGATATATTGAAGCAACATCAAGACATTGTCGGGAAGTTAAAGTTTGGTCGCAAATGGGTCTTCCAAATTAACAATGACAACAAGCATAATTCTAAAGTTGTCAAAATGGCTTAAGGACAACAAAGTCAAGGTATTGGAGTGGCCATCACAAAGCCCTGACCTCAATCCTATAGAAAATATGTGGGCAGAACTGAAAAAGCATGTGCGAGCAAGGAGGCCTACAACCCGGACTCAGTTACACCAGCTCTGTCAGGAGGAATGGGCCAAAATTCACCCAACTTATTGTGGGAAGCTTGTGGAAGGCTACCCGAAACGTTTGACCCAAGATAAACAATTTAAAGGCAATGCTACCAAATACTAATTTAGTGTATTTAAACTTCTGACCCACTGGGAATGTGATGAAAGAAATAAAAGCTGAAACAAATCATTCTCTCTACCATTATTCTGACAATTCACATTCTTAAAATAAAGTGGTGATCCTAACTGACCTATGACAGGGACTTTTTACTAGGTTTAGGTGTCACAAAATGTGAAAAACTGAGTTTAAATGTATTTGCCTAAGATTTATGTAAACTTCAACTGTATCTATGTGGTTTAATATCTATATGGTTTAATATCTATATGGTTTAATATCTATATAGTTTAATATCTATATAGTTTAATATCTATATAGTTTAATATCTATATAGTTTAATATCTATATGGTTTAATATCTATATGGTTTAATATCTATATGGTTTAATATCTATATAGTTTAATATCTATATGGTTTAATATCTATATGGTTTAATATCTATATAGTTTAATATCTATATGGTTTAATATCTATATATTTTAATATCTATATGGTTTAATATCTATATAATTTAATATCTATATGGTTTAATATCTATATAGTTTAATATCTATATAGTTTAATATCTATATGGTTTAATATCTATATGGTTTAATATCTATATAGTTTAATATCTATATGGTTTAATATCTATATATTTTAATATCTATATAATTTAATATCTATATGGTTTAATATCTATATGGTTTAATATCTATATGGTTTAATATCTATATGGTTTAATATCTATATGGTTTAATATCTATATAGTTTAATATCTATATAGTTTAATATCTATATGGTTTAATATCTATATGGTTTAATATCTATATAGTTTAATATCTATATAGTTTAATATCTATATGGTTTAATATCTATATGGTTTAATATCTATATGGTTTAATATCTGCAATGTTTAGTATCTGTGAAGACATACCCCATATAAATGCATGAAACATTCATAAATGGCAAAAAAAAATGATATATAACAAGTAATACAGTTTTGAAGTGTATCTAGGAGACATAAGAAAGCTCAGGATACATTTCTGTTTTTGTTGTTTGTATCCGAGTCTCCCCTTTACATAGTGGGGTCATATTAGTTTGTATCTGAGAGTCTCCCCTTTCCATAGTGGGGTCATATTAGTTTGTATCTGAGAGTCTCCCCATAGTGGGGTCATATTAGTTTGTAACTGAGAGTCTCTAGGGTTTGTAGCCCAAATGGTTTCCATCATGCACCATAGTGATAGTTCTCTCTGTGTGTTTCAGTGCTGTTGAGTTCACTGGTATACAGTAGCCTCGGACAAGGTGGAGGTGAGTACATTTCTCTATATTCATCACCTGTTCTATAATAGTAACATTTCTCTATATTCATCACCTGTTCTATAATAGTAACATTTCTCTATATTCATCACCTGTTCTATAATAGTAACATTTCTCTATGTTCATCACCTGATCTATAATAGTATAATTTCTCTGAAAACCTGTTGTGTGTGTCCTGCAGAGCTAGTTGTTTCTCTCTAGACACGATCCAACAGACAGAAGCTAGTTGTTTCTCTAGACACTATTTAATAGCTAGCATTTCGATGGCCATAACTGTAACGGTTGTCTGTGGTGGAAGAAGGTGAGGACCAATGCGCAGCGTTGTAAGTGTTCATATTCTTTAATAGAACTCAGAACACTAACATACCAACAAGAGAACGAAATGAAACCGAAACAGTTCTGTCTGGTACAGATACGAAACAGAAAATAATCACCCACAACTCAAAAACATACCTAAGTATGGTTCTCAATCAGGGACAATGATTGACAGCTGCCTCTGATTGAGAACCATATCAGGCCAAACACAGAAATACCAAATCATAGAAAAACAAACAGACAACCCACCAACTCACTAAAACAAAGACATAACAAAAGAAATATGGTCAGAACATGACAATAACAAATAGATGAAAGCAGTAACAGACACAAGCTAGTTGTTTCTCTAGACACCATGTAACAGACACAAGCTAGTTGTTTCTCTAGACACCATGTAACAGACACAAGCTAGTTGTTTCTCTAGACACCATGTAACAGACACAAGCTAGTTGTTTCTCTAGACACCATGTAACAGACACAAGCTAGTTGTTTCTCTAGACACCATGTAACAGACACAAGCTAGTTGTTTCTCTAGACACCATGTAACAGACAAGCTAGTTGTTTCTCTAGACACCATGTAACAGACACAAGCTAGTTGTTTCTCTAGACACCATGTAACAGACAAGCTAGTTGTTTCTATAGACACCATGTAACAGACACAAGCTAGTTGTTTCTATAGACACCGTGCAACAGACACAAGCTAGTTGTTTCTCTAGACACCATGCAACAGACACAAGCTAGTTGTTTCTCTATAGACACCATGTAACAGACACAAGCTAGTTGTTTCTCTATAGACACCATGCAACAGACACAAGCTAGTTGTTTCTCTATAGACACCATGCAACAGACACAAGCTAGTTGTTTCTCTATAGACACCATGCAACAGACACAAGCTAGTTGTTTCTCTAGACACCATGCAACAGACACAAGCTAGTTGTTTCTCTATAGACACCATGCAACAGACACAAGCTAGTTGTTTCTACAGACACTATTTAATAGCTAGCATTTCGATGACCATAACAAATAGATATGGTGAAACGGACACCCTTGTACACCTCTTGACAATTCAAAAGTCTGAGAAGTAGCCGCTATTTACTATTTTACACCTGGGGTTGCTATTCGTTACTTACATTTTATAAGGGAATCACCAAAATTCAAAAACAAAATTAGACTGGAACACAGCAAGAGGGTTAACACAGTTGGTTCTCTGTGATGTCACCTCCCTGAGTTCTAGTCAACCTCTTCCTGATTGATTGATTGATTAATTGATTGTTTTGATTTATTGATTGAATTGGCTACACATTGGCTTTAGCTCAGCTTTTTTCTGTGCAGGAGATCTGGGCTTGAATACAATGTCTCATATTGAATCTGGTGTAGACTGGTAGAACAAATCAAAGGGTAGATTACAAGATGAAAGGGCGGTTAACAAGTTATGCATTAGGGGGCGCTATTAAACATTTGGGATGAAAAACGTTCCCGTTTTAAACAAGATATTTTGTCACGAAAAGATGCTCAACTATGCATATAATTGACAGCTTTGGAAAGAAAACACTGACGTTCCCAAATCTGCAAAGATATTGTCTGTTAGTGCCACAGCACTGAAGTTACAGGCGAAACCCAGATAAAAATCCAACCAGGAAGTGCCGCATTTTTTAAAACCGCCTCATGCCAATGACTCCTTATATGGCTGTGAATGAGCTATGAATGAGCTTACATTTTCTACGTTTTCCCCAAGGTGTCTACAGCATTGTGACGTCTTTTTAGGCATTTCCATTGAAGAATGTCTGTAAGGGACCATATGTAGCATGTCACATGGTGTCTCCCGCAGAAAATCTCACGTAAAATACTGAGGTAGCCATTTTTCCAATCGCTTCTTATGAGAAACCAATTGCCTCGAAGGATATATTATTGAATATATATGTTAAAAACACCTTGAGGATGGATACTAAACAACGTTTGCCATGTTGCTGTCGATATTATGGAGCAAATTTTGCAAAAAGTTTGTCATTATAGTTGTAGCATTTTACGGTCGATTTCTCAGCCAAGCATGATGAAGAAACGGGAGCTATTTCGCCTCAAAATAATATTTTGGGAAAAAAGGAACATTTGCTTTCTAACTGGGAGTCTGAGTGAAAACATCCAAAGTTCTTCAAAGGTAAATTATTTAATTTGATTGCTTTTCTGATTTCCGTGACCAAGTTACCTGCTGCTAGCCGGACATAATCCTATGCTAGGCTATCCATAAACTTACAAATGCTTGTCCTGCTTTGGCTGTAAAGCATAATTTCAAAATCTGAGATGACGGTGATTAACAAAAGGCTAAGCTGTGTTTCACTATATTTCAATTGTGATTTCATGAATATGACTATAATATGACTATAATATGAATATTTTCTAGAAAATATTTTTTGTCCGTTGCGTTATGCTAATTACTGTAGTTGATGACAACGCTCCCGGGTGGGTATATCCAAGAGGTTAAAGTTCAATGATGGGGAGATTAAATGTTTTGTAGGTGGTTGTAGAATGGCCTGGATTTCCTGGATTTTGATTATTAGCGGCTTTGTGTAATTCTGTGCTGCTTGCATTATTTTGGTGTTTTATGTTGTACACACAGAATATTTTTGCATAAGAGTCTAAATTTGGTGTTTGTCCCATTTTGTGAATTCTTGGATGGTGAGCGGACCCCAGACCTCACAACCATAAAGGGCAATGTGTTCTATAACTGATTCAAGTCTTTTTTTAGACTGATCCTAATTGGTATGTTCAATTTATGTTCCTTTTGATGGTGTAGAAGGCCCTTCTAGCCTTGTCTCTCAGATAACTCACAACTTTTTTTTAGGCAGAGGTATGTATAGTTTAGAAAATGGTGTCTAGGTTAAATTTGTGGACCGGTTTTGGAACACCTTTATTTTTGTCTTAAGGAGCTTTACTGTCAGGGTTCCGGTCTGACAAAATCTGTGCAGAATATCTCAGTGCTGCAGTAGGCCCTCCTTGGTAGGGGACAGAAGCACCAGATCAACAAACAGAAGACATTTTACTTCAGACTCTAGCAAGGTCCCCCGCCAATTCATTGATATGCTGAAGAGGGTGGGGCTCAAGCTGCATCCCTGTCTCAAACCACGGCCTTGTGGAAAGAAGTGTTTTTTGCCAAATTTAATCAAACATTTTTTGTTTGTGTACAAGGATTTGATAATGTTATATAATTTTCCCCCAACACCGCTTTCCATCAATTTGAATAGCAGACCCCCCAAATTTACTAAAAAGCTTTTTTTAAAACAACAAAGCATAAGACTTTTCCATTGTTTTTGGTTTGTTTGTTTGTCAATTAGGGTGTGCAGTGTGAATATGTGGTCTGTCATACGGTAATTTGGTAAAAAGCCAATTTGACATTTGCTCAGTACATTGTTTTCACTGAGGAAATGTACGAGTCTGCTGTTAATAATGCAGAGGATTTTCCCAAGGTTGCTGTTGCTATCCCACGGTAGTTATTGGGGTCAAATTTGTCTCCACTTTTGTGGATTGGGGTGATTAGTTATTGATTCCAAATATTGGGGAAGATGCCAGAGCTGAGGATTTTAAAGAGTTTAACCCTTGTGTAGTCTTAACATTCTGTAAACTCCCCTTGTCCTAAGGGTAAAAAATGACCCGCCTTCAATAAACCCCTAAAATAAAGCAGCTTAATTTAATTTTAAACCCCAAATCTATTTTGTATGAAGAAACAACCTGTCATTCATCACAAAGTTTGTGAATATCTGGGTTTTCCCTCTTCACAATGCAGAAAGACTGCATTTAGTCAGTGGACAACACTCGTGTTACGAATCCCTTTTGGCCCGACAGTCTAGGGGGGGGATGGTAATGAGACCCGTAACATAACTCATATTATTGTGACAAAGTAAAAGTGTAAACGAAAACCACGACAACAGAAATCTACCGTCAAACTCCAGGTTTATTTATAAACACACGTTAATGGGGGGGGAGCAGGAAAAGGGGCTGAGCTGGACCCAAGGAAAGAAACAATAAATATACAAAAACACCCCTAAGCTAGACTAGCCTACTTTAACAACAGCTAATTAACTAACCAAAAATACAGTGGGTGGTCCACCCAGTTCTAACTAGTGTATTTAACAAAGTTCACCTACGGGTAGTGTATGCCCATGGGCGACTTGTCTTGGTTTCCCCCTTTTCCCACCAGCAACAAACAAACACCATAACCAAAAACAATACTCACAGGAGATGATTTGGAGGTGCTCAAACAAAAGAGAGGTTAAGACACAAAGCGAGAGTGAAACACAGAGACCTACAGACATGGCATTTACAGAGAGATTGAGCTCTAGAGCAAACAAATGATGGGGTTTTAAACCATGGGGAAGGAACTGTGATAGGGTAGGAAATAGGAGGAGGTGTGTCTTCTGATTGATGATTGATTGGGGAGTGATGATTTTCACCTGTGAGGGGAGAAGGAGAGAAAAGAAACACACACACAGGTTAACTGTATCCGTAACAACTCGTTTTAATTACAACACACCTGCCATAATTGTTTTCTTTACTAAAGTAAAGATGTATTATTATTGCTAAAGGTATAAACATACATTTTTAGCAAGAGATAGAACTTGCATAGTCTAAGAAAGTAGCAGAAAGCAGTTTTGACCACATTTTATTGAAGGGAAACAATAACAGTCTTGAAAGTTGTGGCAACATAGTGATATATTCTTATATACTGTACACTGAGGAATTCAACTATAAAATACTGGTCTTCTTCCATTTTTTAAAACATTGCCCCCACCCACAAGGTGTATAAACAACAACAATAAATTAGAATAAAATAAGATAATAGATACAAAACAAAATGTGAAGAACATGAATCAATCAACTCTAATTAGCACATGTAGGACAGTATGCAAGTGTGTGTGCATGGACTGTGCTGATGTTTTTCTCACATGTGCAGCACATAGTGTTTGTTTTACAGTCCTTAATTGGGGACAGAATTGGCATCTCATCCTCTTGCCTTCTCCAGCTGCAGCCTTAGGTGGATCAGGACAAGATTCAGCACCCTGAACGACTTTCACAAGCGCTTCAGAGGATGCTGTGCTGGGGAGGCGCTCCCTTCTTTAATGTGTGGGGTTACAAGTGCATTTCCCAGCTGCTCCAGGAACACCCTCCTCTTGTTCCGCTTATCAGGCATCCAGGTAGGGTTGATCTTGTTCCATATCACGAAGGCATTGCATGAGGACACATATATGATGTTATAGAAAATGACCAGGGACCAGCGGCAGTCATCCTCCTGCAGCTGTAAGTTCCAATCACCTTGTCCAGGTTGTCCACGCCTCCTTTGTTGTGGTTGTAGTCCAGGATGATGGCTGGCTTCCTGTCCTCACGATCACTGATCTCAGCTGTTTTGTGCAGTGTGGTCAGGAGGACCACATTCTTGTTCCTCTTTGGGAGGTAAGAAACTAGAGTGGCGGTGGGGGTGAAGGCAAACTTTGATGAGAAGGCCTCTCCCCCCCCTTGTTGTGAGGAGTGCAGGGGGAGCTCAGGCTTGTCCTTTCTAACTGTGCCATCTGTCACATCAAGCACAACCTGCACTCCCTGGTTCTTCTCCGGGCTGGTCGGCTTCCCTGTATAGACTTTCATCTTAGCTGGAATGTGCGTCACAGGCTAACCATATCTTGATGCCATACTTTTCTGGCTTGCTGTTTCCGGAAAAGACAGCAACCTTTTGTGAAAATCACTTACATTACAGATATGAAAATAAAATGTACCTCTGAATGGAACCAGTTGCTCATCCACTGTTTCTTCAGGTCAGGGTTGTAGAGGTACAGCAGACGCTCCATCCACTGTTACTTCAGGTCAGGGTTGTAGAGGTACGGCAGACGCTCCATCCACTGTTTCTTCAGGTCAGGGTTGTAGAGGTACAGCAGACGCTCCATCCACTGTTTCTTCAGGTCAGGGTTGTAGAGGTACAGCAGACGCTCCATCCACTGTTTCTTCAGGTCAGGGTTGTAGAGGTACAGCAGACGCTCCATCCACTGTTACTTCAGGCCCAGGGTTGTAGAGGTACAGCTCCATCCACTGTTACTTCAGGTCAGGGTTGTAGAGGTACAGCAGACGCTCCATCCACTGTTACTTCATTCCCAGGGTTGTAGAGGTACGGCAGATGCTCCATCCACTGTTACTTCATGCCCAAGGTTGTAGAGGTACGGCAGACGCTCCATCCACTGTTACTTCATGTCCAGGGTTGTAGAGGTACAGCAGACGCTCCATCCACTGTTACTTCATTCCCAGGGTTGTAAAGGTACAGCAGACGCTCCATCCACTGTTACTTCATGCCCAAGGTTGTAGAGGTACGGCAGACGCTCCATCCACTGTTTCTTCAGGTCAGGGTTGTAGAGGTACAGCAGACGCTCCATCCACTGTTACTTCAGGTCAGGGTTGTAGAGGTACGGCAGACGCTCCATCCACTGTTTCTTCAGGTCAGGGTTGTAGAGGTACAGCAGACGCTCCATCCACTGTTTCTTCAGGTCAGGGTTGTAGAGGTACAGCAGACGCTCCATCCACTGTTTCTTCAGGTCAGGGTTGTAGAGGTACAGCAGACGCTCCATCCACTGTTACTTCAGGCCCAGGGTTGTAGAGGTACAGCTCCATCCACTGTTACTTCAGGTCAGGGTTGTAGAGGTACAGCAGACGCTCCATCCACTGTTACTTCATTCCCAGGGTTGTAGAGGTACGGCAGATGCTCCATCCACTGTTACTTCATGCCCAAGGTTGTAGAGGTACGGCAGACGCTCCATCCACTGTTACTTCATGTCCAGGGTTGTAGAGGTACAGCAGACGCTCCATCCACTGTTACTTCATTCCCAGGGTTGTAAAGGTACAGCAGACGCTCCATCCACTGTTACTTCATGCCCAAGGTTGTAGAGGTACGGCAGACGCTCCATCCACTGTTTCTTCAGGTCAGGGTTGTAGAGGTACAGCAGACGCTCCATCCACTGTTACTTCAGGTCAGGGTTGTAGAGGTACAGCAGACGCTCCATCCACTGTTTCTTCAGGCCCAGGGTTGTAGAGGTACGGCAGACGCTTCATCCACTGTTACTTCAGGCCCAGGGTTGTAAAGGTACAGCAGACGCTCCATCCACTGTTACTTCATGCCCAGGGTTGTAGAGGTACAGCTCCATCCACTGTTACTTCATGTCCAGGGTTGTAGAGGTACAGCAGACGCTCCATCCACTGTTACTTCATTCCCAGGGTTGTAAAGGTACAGCTCCATCCACTGTTACTTCATGCCCAGGGTTGTAGAGGTACAGCAGACGCTCCATCCACTGTTACTTCATGCCCAGGGTTGTAGAGGTACAGCTCCATCCACTGTTACTTCATGCCCAGGGTTGTAGAGGTACAGCAGACGCTCCATCCACTGTTACTTCAGGCCCAGGGTTGTAGAGGTACAGCTCCATCCACTGTTACTTCAGGCCAGGGTTGTAGAGGTACAGCAGACGCTCCATCCACTGTTACTTCATGCCCAGGGTTGTAGAGGTACAGCAGATGCTCCATCCACTGTTACTTCAGGCCCAGGGTTGTAGAGGTACAGCTCCATCCACTGTTACTTCATGCCCAGGGTTGTAGAGGTACAGCAGACACTTCATCCACTGTTACTTCAGGCCCAGGGTTGTAGAGGTACGGCAGACGCTCCACCCACTTCTCCCAGACCTCTCTTATGGCATCCAGTTTGTCTCTCACACGTCTTGCAGGTTTTGACTCGCGGTTATCAAATCGTAGCGTTCTTGAGAAAGTGTGAAAGACTTTTAGTGGCATCGAGGCACGGAAAATCCCCCTTCCACTCTCTGCATCCCGGAGATGTAGCCTCGCCTCGGGACCTATACACACTCGGTAAGATTAGCAGCCCTATGTAGGCACACAGGTCAATCTCATCCATCCTTTTCCAGTTGTCTCCATATTTACAAAAACCCTCCAAATTTGTAATCTCCAGGATGATTTTTCCGATGGCTGGTGTGATGAACATGTAGAATGTTGAGGCGATGTCCTGGGCAACTGCATATCTTGTGAGCCCTGGGGTCATCCAGGGCTCACAAGGTGTGTGTGTGTGTGTGTGTGTGTGTGTGTGTGTGTGTGTGTGTGTGTGTGTGTGTGTGTGTGTGTGTGTGTGTGTGTGTGTGTGTGTGTGTGTGTGTGTGTGTGTGTGTGTGCGTGCGTGCGTGCGTGCGCGTGTGCGTGTGCGTGTGTGTGTAAATTATATTTGTGGTTTACAGCTGGAAATACATTTCCCTTTTTCTAATTTTGGTGTCACTCTAGGAAAAGTAATGACATTTTAATTTCACATTTCAAGTTGACAAAATATATAATTTAGGAGGTTTTCTCTGCTGTTTAAACATAGTTTGTTTATTTACTGTTTTCCAATTTTCCCAGAAGTGGTTCGATTCTACGCATTCTTCAATTACATTCTCTGACGTGCTGTTTTACAGATGTGTATTTCTACATCGTTTAGTGATTCACCGTGGTGAAGGCTCAGTTTGTCTGTGTTAGTGTGACAGGTTTCTCAATTTCTTTCTTATGTTTTTGTATTCTTCATCAAAACATTTCTCAATGTTTCTATGTCTCTCTCTGTCTCTCTCTGTCTCTCTCTCTCTCTCATTCTCTATGTCAAATCTCTCTTTCAGCCTCTCTGAGTGTCAGTCCTGACAGATCTCAGTTCTTTAAATATGAGTCTGTCTCTCTGAGCTGTGAGGTTCAGGGGAAATCTGCTGGATGGAGACTGAAGAGAAACACAGTCTCTGGGGAGCGTTCAGATTGTGGAAGAAAATGGGGAAAATCACAAGGGTCTTCATGCATCATGTCACTAATACCATCACACAGTGGAAAGTACTGGTGTGAGTCTGGGTCTGGAGAACACAGCAATGCTGTCAACATCACAGTACATGGTATGTCCACAAACACCATCTACTAACATTATAGTGTTTAGTGGTTCATCTGGTTTCAGATAGCTGATGTTATGTTAATATATGATGTTTATATATTATATACAGCTGGAGCTGTGATCCTGGAGAGACCTGTTTATATATTATGTTTATATATTATATACAGCTGGAGCTGTGATCCTGGAGAGACCTGTTTATATATTATATACAGCTGGAGCTGTGATCCTGGAGAGACCTGTTTATATATGATGTTTATATATTATATACAGCTGGTGCTGTGATCCTGGAGAGACCTGTTTATATATGATGTTTATATATTATATACAGCTGGAGCTGTGATCCTGGAGAGCCCTGCCCTTCCTGTGACTGAGGGAGAATCTGTGACCCTGCGCTGCAGATATCAAGGAACTTTCTCTAACCACACAGCTGATTTCTACAAAGATGGATCCCTGATCAGGACTGAGACTACAGGAGAGATGACCATCCCTGCAGTATCCAAGTCAGATGAAGGACTCTACAAGTGTACCAACTCCAGCTCTGAAGGAGAATCACCAGAGAGCTGGATGACTGTGACAGGTGAGGAGAGAGACATTCATAATAATGTGTTCTCTGCTTAGTCTTTAGAGATTTGAAGATGATAAAAAATCAGTTTGTTTACTGTGCTGTTTCCTTTTATGTTTTTCAAGAGAGAGGCCTCACCCCCCCCCCCTTTCCTTCCCTACTCCTCTTGATTTGAATCCATTTTAGAATTAGGCTGAAAAATAACAACATTATACTATAACACCACAGGTACTGTAATATAACAGTACACTATAACACCACAGGTACTGGAATATAACACCATTATACTATAACACCACAGGTACTGGAATATAACAACATTATACTATAACACCACAGGTACTGGAATATAACAACATTATACTATAACACCACAGGTACTGGAATATAACAACATTATACTATAACACCACAGGTACTGGAATATAACAACATTATACTATAACACCACAGGTACTGGAATATAACAACATTATACACCACAGGTACTGGAATATAACAACATTATACACCACAGGTACTGGAATATAACACCATTATACTATAACACCACAGGTACTGGAATATAACACCATTATACACCACAGGTACTGTAATATAACACCATTATACTATAACACCACAGGTACTGTAATATAACACCATTATACACCACAGGTACTGGAATATAACACCATTATACTATAACACCACAGGTACTGGAATATAACACCATTATACTATAACACCACAGGTACTGTAATATAACACCATTATACTATAACACCACAGGTACTGGAATATAAAACCATTATACTATAACACCACAGGTACTGGACTATAACAACATTATACTATAACACCACAGGTACTGGAATATAACAACATTATACTATAACACCACAGGTACTGTTATATAACAACATTATACACCACAGGTACTGGAATATAACACCATTATACTATAACACCACAGGTACTGGAATATAAAACCATTATACTATAACACCACAGGTACTGTTATATAACAACATTATACTATAACACCACAGGTACTGGAATATAAAACCATTATACTATAACACCACAGGTACTGGACTATAACAACATTTGAAAAAAGTTGAGGTTTGAATACTTCCCGAAGGCACAATATGTCTAAGATAATATTAAACAGTTTGACTATAACTTTTTACTGATGTTTTCTCTTGTGTTTTTCAAGCTAGGGGCTCTACCCCTTCCTCCTCCCCTCCCTCCTCCTCCCCCCCCTCTCTCCTCCTCCCTTTGTCTGTCTCTGGGTTGGTGGCTGCTCTCTCCATCTCTCTGATCATTCTACTGGTCCTGTTCTGCAAGAGGAACAAAGATGTAGCAGCTGAACCCAGAGATGTTACGTATGCTGACGTTAGAATCATACAGGACCCAGAACCCAGGAGAAGGAGAGGTACACACACACACACACACACACACACACACACACACACACACACACACACACACACACACACACACGCACGCACGCACGCACGCACGCACGCACGCATGCATGCACGCACGCACGCGCACACACACACACACACACATACATACAGTACAATGTCATTAACCCATTGTCCCGTGTCTTCCAGAGAAGTCTCCAGGAGCTGATCCAGTCTACTCTGCAGTGAAGACCTCCAACACCACAGGTACTGTAGTACTGTATAACACTATAACACCACAGGTACTGTAATACTGTATAACACTACAGGTACTGTAGAACTGTATAACACTATAACACCACAGGTACTGTAGTACTGTATAACACTATAACACCACAGGTACTGTAATACTGTATAACACTATAACACCACAGGTACTGTAATACTGTATAACAATATAACACCACAGGTACTGTATTACTGTATCACACTATAACACCACAGGTACTGTAATACTGTATAACACCACAGGTACTTTAGTACTGTATAACACTATAACACCACAGGTACTGTAATACTGTATAACACTATAACACCACAGGTACTGTAATACTGTATAACACTATACCACCACAGGTACTGTAATACTGTATAACACTATAACACCACAAGTACTGTAGTACTGTATACCACCACAGGTACTGTAATACTGTATAACACTATAACACCACAGGTACTGTAATACTGTATAACACCACAGGTACTGTAATACTGTATAACACTATAACACCACAGGTACTGTAATACTGTATAACACTATACCACCACAGGTACTGTAATACTGTATAACACTATAACACCACAAGTACTGTAGTACTGTATAACACCACAGGTACTGTAGTACTGTATAACACTATAACACCACAGGTACTGTAGTACTGTATAACACTATAACACCACAGGTATTGTAAAACTGTATAACACTATAACACCACAGGTACTGTAATACTGTATAACACTATAACACCACAGATACTGTAATACTGTATACTCTATAACACCACAGGTACTGTAATACTGTATAACACCCCAGGTACTGTAGTACTGTATAACACTATAACACCACAGGTACTGTAATACTGTATAACACTATAACACCACAGGTACTGTAATACTGTAAAAGACTATAACACCACAGGTACTGTAATACTGTATAACACTCCAACATACAGCTGGTCCAGTCTGTGTTAATATCCTCTCTCTCTCCTGTGTTTAGTTCCAGGTGTATCTGTTCCAGTCTGTGTTAATATCCTCTCTCTCTCTCCTGTGTTTAGTTCCAGGTGGATCTGGTCCAGTCTGTGTTAATTTCCTCTCTGTCTCTTGTGTTTAGTTCCAGGTGGATCTGGTCCAGTCTGTGTTAATATCCTCTCTCCTGTGTTTAGTTCCAAGTAGAACTTGTCCAGTGTGTTAATTTCCTCTCTCTCTCCTGTGTTTAGTTCCAGGTGGATCTGTTCCAGTCTGTGTTAATTTCCTCTCTCTCTCCTGTGTTTAGTTCCAGGTGGATCTGGTCCAGTCTGTGTTAATATCCTCTCTCTCTCTCCTGTGTTTAGTTCCAGGTGGATCTTGTCCAGTCTGTGTTAATACCCTCTCTCTCTCTCTTCTGTGTTTAGTTCCAGGTGGATCTGGTCCAGTCTGTGTTAATATCCTCTCTCTCTCCTGTGTTTAGTTCCAGGTGGATCTGGTCCAGTCTGTGTTAATTTCCTCTCTCTCTTCTGTGTTTAGTTCCAGGTGGATCTGGTCCAGTCTGTGTTAATTTCCTCTGTCTCTCTTCTGTGTTTAGTTCCAGGTGGATCTGGTCCAGTCTGTGTTAATATCCTCTCTCCTGTGTTTAGTTCCAAGTAGAACTTGTCCAGTGTGTTAATATCCTCTCTCTCTCTCCTGTGTTTAGTTCCAGGTGGATCTTGTCCAGTCTGTGTTAATATCCTCTCTCTCTCCTGTGTTTAGTTCCAGGTGGATCTTGTCCAGTCTGTGTTAATACCCTCTCTCTCTCTTCTGTGTTTAGTTCCAGGTGGTCCAGTCTGTGTTAATGTCCACTCTCTCTCCTGTGTTTAGTTCCAGGTGGATCTGGTCCAGTCTGTGTTAATATCCTCTCTCTCTCCTGTGTTTAGTTCCAGGTGGATCTGTTCCAGTCTGTGTTAATATCCTCTCTCTCTCCTGTGTTTAGTTCCAGGTGGATCTTGTCCAGTCTGTGTTAGTATCCTCTCTCTCTCCTGTGTTTAGTTCCAGGTGGAGCTGGTCCAGTCTGTGTTAATATCCTCTCTCTCTCCTGTGTGTAGTTCCAGGTGGATCTGGTCCAGTCTGTGTTGATCTCCTCTCTCTCTCCTGTGTTTAGTTCCAGGTGGATCTGGTCCAGTCTGTGTTTATTTCCTCTCTCTCTCCTGTGTTTAGTTCCAGGTGGATCTGGTCCAGTCTGTGTTAATTTCCTCTCTCTCTTCTGTGTTTAGATCCAGGTGGATCTGGTCCAGTCTGTGTTAATATCCTCTCTCCTGTGTTTAGTTCCAAGTAGAACTTGTCCAGTGTGTTAATATCCTCTCTCTCTCTCCTGTGTTTAGTTCCAGGTGGATCTTGTCCAGTCTGTGTTAATACCCTCTCTCTCTTCTGTGTTTAGTTCCAGGTGGATCTGGTCCAGTCTGTGTTAATATCCTCTCTCTCTCCTGTGTTTAGTTCCAGGTGGATCTGGTCCAGGTGATGTGACCTATGCTGACATCAACCACACAGAGAAGAGACAACACAACAGGAGGAGAGGTAGGAAGAAGGGAGAGACCAACAACACTTCCCTAAATAATGTCGTCTTTCTGAAGTAAATACAGTGCCTTGCGAAAGTATTCGGCCCCCTTGAACTTTGCGACCTTTTGCCACATTTCAGGCTTCAAACATAAAGATATAAAACTGTATTTTTTTGTGAAGAATCAACAACAAGTGGGACACAATCATGAAGTGGAACGACATTTATTGGATATTTCAAACTTTTTTAACAAATCAAAAACTGAAAAATTGGGCGTGCAAAATTATTCAGCCCCTTTACTTTCAGTGCAGCAAACTCTCTCCAGAAGTTCAGTGAGGATCTCTGAATGATCCAATGTTGACCTAAATGACTAATGATGATAAATACAATCCACCTGTGTGTAATCAAGTCTCCGTATAAATGCACCTGCACTGTGATAGTCTCAGAGGTCCGTTAAAAGCACAGAGAGCATCATGAAGAACAAGGAACACACCAGGCAGGTCCGAGATACTGTTGTGAAGAAATTTAAAGCCGGATTTGGATACAAAAAGATTTCCCAAGCTTTAAACATCCCAAGGAGCACTGTGCAAGCGATAATATTGAAATGGAAGGAGTATCAGACCACTGCAAATCTACCAAGACCTGGCCGTCCCTCTAAACATTCAGCTCATACAAGGAGAAGACTGATCAGAGATGCAGCCAAGAGGCCCATGATCACTCTGGATGAACTGCAGAGATCTACAGCTGAGGTGGGAGACTCTGTCCATAGGACAACAATCAGTCGTATATTGCACAAATCTGGCCTTTATGGAAGAGTGGCAAGAAATAAGCCATTTCTTAAAGATATCCATAAAAAGTGTTGTTTAAAGTTTGCCACAAGCCACCTGGGAGACACACCAAACATGTGGAAGAAGGTGCTCTGGTCAGATGAAACCAAAATTGAACTTTTTGGCAACAATGCAAAACGTTATGTTTGGCATAAAAGCAACACAGCTCATCACCTTGAACACACCATCCCCACTGTCAAACATGGTGGTGGCAGCATCGTGGTTTGGGCCTGCTTTTCTTCAGCAGGGACAGGGAAGATGGTTAAAATTGATGGGAAGATGGATGGAGCCAAATACAGGACCATTCTGGAAGAAAACCTGATGGAGTCTGCAAAAGACCTGAGACTGGGACGGAGATTTGTCTTCCAACAAGACAATGATCCAAAACATAAAGCAAAATCTACAATGGAATGGTAAAAAAATTAACATATCCAGGTGTTAGAATGGCCAAGTCAAAGTCCAGACCTGAATCCAATCGAGAATCTGTGGAAAGAACTGAAAACTGCTGTTCACAAATGCTCTCCATCCAACCTCACTGAGCTCGAGCTGTTTTGCAAGGAGGAATGGGAAAACATTTCAGTCTCTCGATGTGCAAAACTGATAGAGACATACCCCAAGCGACTTACAGCTGTAATCGCAGCAAAAGGTGGCGCTACAAAGTATTACCTTAAGGGGGCTGAATCATTTTGCACGCCCAATTTTTCAGTTTTTGCTTCGTTAAAAAAGTTTGAAATATCCAATAAATGTCGTTCCACTTCATGATTGTGTCCCACTTGTTGTTGATTCTTCACAAAAAATACAGTTTTATATCTTTATGTTTGAAGCCTGAAATGTGGCAAAAGGTCGCAAAGTTCAAGGGGGCCGAATACTTTCGCAAGGCACTGTATGTTTTTACCGTGTTTTAAAGATGTCACTAGTTGTAACCTGTTTATGTGTTTCTATCAGAGAAGGTCATTCCAGAACCTGGTTACTCAGCAGTGAAGACAGACAGAGATACAGGTCAAAAGGTTGTTCCAGACCCTGTCTACTCTGCAGTGAAGACAGACAGAAAGAGATACAGGTCAGTAGGTCGTTCCAGACCCTGTCTACTCATCGGTGAAGACAGACAGACAGAGATACAGGTCAAAAGGTCGTTCCAGACCCTGTCTACTCAGCAGTGAAGACAGACAGAGATACAGGTCAAAAGGTTGTTCCAGACCCTGTCTACTCAGCGGTGAAGACAGACAGACAGAGATACAGGTCAAAAGGTCGTTCCAGACCCTGTCTACTCAGCGGTGAAGACAGACAGACAGAGATACAGGTCAGAAGGTCGTTCCAGAACCTGTCTACTCAGCAGTGAAGACAGACAGAAAGAGATACAGGTCAGTAGGTCGTTCCAGACCCTGTCTACTCATCGGTGAATACAGACAAACAGAGATACAGGTCAAAAGGTCGTTCCAGACCCTGTCTACTCAGCAGTGAAGACAGACAGACAGAGATACAGGTTAGAAGGTCGTTCCACACCCTGTCTACTCAGCAGTGAAGACAGACAGAGATACAGGTCAAAAGGTTGTTCCAGACCCTGTCTACTCAGCGGTGAAGACAGACAGAGATACAGGTCAAAAGGTCGTTCCAGACCCTGTCTACTCAGCGGTGAAGACAAACAGACAGAGATACAGGTCAGAAGGTCGTTCCAGAACCTGTCTACTCAGCAGTGAAGACAGATAGACATAGATACAGGTCAGAAGGTCGTTCCAGACCCTGTCTACTCAGCAGTGAAGACAGACAGAGATACAGGTCAGAAGGTTGTTCCAGACCCTGTCTACTCAGCGGTGAAGACAGACAGACAGAGATACAGGTCAGGTTGTTCTAGACCCTGTCTACTCAGCGGTGAAGACAGACAGAGATACAGGTCAAAAGGTTGTTCCAGACCCTGTCTACTCTGCAGTGAAGACAGACAGACAGAGATACAGGTCAGAAGGTCGTTCCAGACCCTGTCTACTCAGCAGTGAAGACAGACAGACAGAGATACAGGTCAGGTTGTTCCAGACCCTGTCTACTCAGCAGTGAAGACAGACAGACAGAGATACAGGTCAGGTTGTTCCAGACCCTGTCTACTCAGCGGTGAAGACAGACAGACAGAGATACAGGTCAAAAGGTCGTTCCAGCATGAAAAAGAACTAGCTCACTTTTTGTTCAGATTTACAAATGAAGCACCATGTATAGTGTAGATAATCATTATTATAATAATAGATAATAGATCTTCAAAAACCAAACTTCGGAACGGGAAGCATAGAAATATCTCACAAAGAACAGATCTACCGCTACTTAGATTGGCTATACAACAGTTTGATAGATAAATAACACAATTCTTCGTGGATTAGTTGGGTTACTCAAAAAGGTAGATATTGCCATTTTAACAAATGTAATCTATGTGAACTTTAGGTAGAGCTGTATCTGGATCCAGGGACGTAACGTACAGACTGAGGTAGGTCCAGATCACTGTATCACTAACCCTAATGTACAGACTGAGGTAGGTCCAGATCACTGTATCACTAACCCTAATGTACAGACTGAGGTAGGTCCAGATCACTGGTCCACTAACCCTAATGTACAGACTGAGCTAACTAACTTCAACTCTAACTTCAACACTACCCCTAATTTCAACCCTAACCCTAACTTCAACCTTAACTACAAAATTAAGTGTTTGTTATGAATGATGTAGCATGTTATGTTTGTTATGAAATGTAGCATGTTGTGTTTATTATGAATGATGTAGCATGTTGTGTTTGTTATGAACGATGTAGCATGTGGTGTTTGTTATGAACGATGTAGCATGTGGTGTTTGTTATGAACGATGTAGATTGTTCTGTTTGTTATGAACGATGTAGCATGTGGTGTTTGTTATGAACGATGTAGATTGTTCTGTTTGTTATGAATGATGTAGCATGTTGTGTTTGTTATGAATGATGTAGCATGTTATGCTATAAATGATATAGAACATTGTGTTTGTTATGAATGATGTAGCATGTTGTGTTCTAAATGATCTATCATGTAATGCTATGAATGATGTAGCATGTTGTGATTGTTATGAATGATGTAGCATGTTGTGTTTGTTATGAATGATGTAGCATGTTGTGTTTGTTATGAATGATGTAGCATGTTGTGTTATGAATGATGTAGCATGTTGTGTTTGTTATGAATGATGTAGCATGTTGTGTTTGTTATGAATGATGTAGCATGTTGTGCTTGTTATGAATGATGTAGCATGTTGTGCTTGTTATGAATGATGTAGCATGTTGTGCTTGTTATGAATGATGTAGCATGTTGTGCTTGTTATGTATGATGTAGCATATGGCGTGTGTCATGAATGATGTAGCATGTTGTGCTTGTTATGAATGATGTAGCATGTTGTGTTTGTTATGAATGATGTAGCATGTTGTGTTATGAATGATGTAGCATGTTGTGTTATGAATGATGTAGCATGTTGTGTTATGAATGATGTAGCATGTTGTGTTATGAATGATGTAGCATGTTATTTAATAAATGATGTAGCATGTTGTGTTATGAATGATGTAGCATGTTGTGTTTGTTGTGAATGATGTAGCATGTTGTGTTTGTTATGAATGATGTAGCATGTTGTGTTCTTAATGTTGTAGTATGTTGTGATTGTTATGAATGATGTAGCATGTTGTGATTGTTATGAATGATGTAGCATGGTATGTTTGTATTAATGATGTTGCATGTTGTGTTTGTTATGAATGAT
Source organism: Oncorhynchus kisutch (assembly GCF_002021735.2). Taxonomy (NCBI): domain Eukaryota; kingdom Metazoa; phylum Chordata; class Actinopteri; order Salmoniformes; family Salmonidae; genus Oncorhynchus; species Oncorhynchus kisutch. The sequence goes on along the minus strand of NC_034189.2, from coordinate 2,211,158 downwards.
GTAGCATGTTGTGTTATGAATGATGTAGCATGTTGTGTGTGTTGTGAATGATGTAGCATGTTGTGTTATGAATCATGTAGCATGTTGTGTTTGTTATGAATCATGTAGCATGTTGTGTTTGTTATGAATGATGTAGCATGTTGTGTTGTGTTATGAATGATGTAGCATGTTGTGTTTGTTATGAATGTTGTAGCATGTTGTGTTATGAATGTTGTTGCATGTTGTGTTATGAACAATGTAGCATGTTGTGTTTGTTGTGAATGATGTAACATGTTGTGTTATGAATGATGTAGCATGTTGTGTTATGAATGATGTAGCATGTTGTGTTATGAATGATGTAGCATGTTGTGTTATGAATGATGTAGCATGTTATTTAATAAATGATGTAGCATGTTGTGTTATGAATGATGTAGCATGTTGTGTTTGTTGTGAATGATGTAGCATGTTGTGTTTGTTATGAATGATGTAGCATGTTGTGTTCTTAATGTTGTAGTATGTTGTGATTGTTATGAATGATGTAGCATGTTGTGATTGTTATGAATGATGTAGCATGGTATGTTTGTATTAATGATGTTGCATGTTGTGTTTGTTATGAATGATGTAGCATGTTGTGTTATGAATGATGTAGCATGTTGTGTGTGTTGTGAATGATGTAGCATGTTGTGTTATGAATGATGTAGCATGTTGTGTTTGTTATGAATCATGTAGCATGTTGTGTTTGTTATGAATGATGTAGCATGTTGTGTTGTGTTATGAATGATGTAGCATGTTGTGTTTGTTATGAATGTTGTTGCATGTTGTGTTATGAACAATGTAGCATGTTGTGTTTGTTGTGAATGATGTAACATGTTGTGTTGTGAATGATGTAGCATGATCTGTTTGTTATGAATGGTGTAACATGTTGTGATATGAATGATGTAGCATGTTGTGTTTGTTATGAATGATGTAGCATGTTGTGTTTGCTATGAATGATGTAGCATGTTGTTTCCTATGAATGATGTATCATGTTGTGTTATGAAGAATGTAGCATGTTGTGTTTGTTACTAATGATGTAGCATGTTGTACCATCTCTTCTGAACTTGTCTGTTTGACTCACTTTCACACCCAGAGACTTTGTATCTGAGAGTCAAACACACAAGCCACTACACCTGGAGGCCTAGCTTGTAGCATTTAGCATTGTGAGGTTGTGTTGTGTGTTTACATGTCTGTGCGAGAGAGAAAGAGATAGAGAGAGAGATAGATAGATAGAGATCAAATCTATTTAAATCAAGCGTCATTTATACAGCACATTTCAGACATGGAACAAGAAATGTGTGGAGTGGTTGAAAAGAGTTTTAATGACTCCAACCTAAGTGTATGTAAAGTTCCAACTTCACCATGGAATGCAACACAATGTGCTTCAAAATCATAACAATACAACTGAGCTACTAAAAAGCTCCCTGAGGAAAAGCTAAGCTAAAAATATGTGTTTTAAGATCTCTTTTAAATATGTCCACAGTTTCAGCCCCCCTCAGGTTCTCTGGCAGGCTATTCTACAGGCTGGGGGCATAGTAACTACAGGCTGGGGGCACAGTAACTACAGGCTGGGGGCACAGTAACTACAGGCTGGGGGTATAACAACTAAAGGCTGCCTCTCCATGCCTCTTGGTCCTAGGCTTTGGGATAGTTAAAAGGCTGTCTCTCCATGCCTCCTGGTCCTAGGCTTTGGGGTAGTTAATTAAAAGGCTGTCTGGATTGATTTAAATAAAATAAAATAGAAGAATATTATTAAAATTAATTCTAAAACTCACAGGCAGCCAGTACAGAGACCTTAAAACCAGTGTAATGTGTTCTCTGTCTGGTGTTGGTCAGTACCCTGCAGCATTCTGTATGTTTTACAGTACAGAGACCTTAAAACTGGTGTAATGTGTTCTCTTTCTGGTTTTGGTCAGTACCCTGCAGCATTCTGTATGTTTTACAGTACAGAGACCTTAAAACCAGTGTAATGTGTTCTCTGTCTGGTCTTGGTCAGTACCCTGCAGCATTCTGTATGTTTTACAGTACAGAGACCTTAAAACCGGTGTAATGTGTTCTCTGTCTGGTTTTGGTCAGTACCCTGCAGCATTCTGTATGTTTTACAGTGCAGAGACCATTAAACTGGTGTAATGTGTTCTCTGTCTGGTATTGGTCAGTACCCTGCTGCAGCGTTCTGTATGTTTTGCAGTTTATCAAAGGCTTTCTCGGTTAGACCAGACAGGAGAGCATTACAGTAGTCAAGCCTGCTTGTAATAAAAGCATTGATGAGTCTGTCTGTATCAGCCTGAGAGAGAAACAGCTGCACCTTGGTAATGTTCCTCCGGTGGTAAAAAGCTATTTTGGTCACATTCCTAATGTGTGATTAAAGAGTTCAGAATCTAAAATAACACCTAGGTTTTTTACCTGGTGATTAATCTTTGTTGCCTGTGAATTCAAGAGTGCGGCCAGATTCTCTCTCTGTGCTTTGGCTCCAACAATAATTACATCGGTCTTGCCTTGGCTCCAACAATAATTACATCGGTCTTGCTTTGGCTCCAACAATAATTACATCGGTCTTGTCTTGGCTCCAACAATAATTACATCTTGTCTTGCTTTAGCTGGAGGAAGTTGTGAGCCATATAAGTATTTCAATCACTAATACAGTCTAACAATTTATCTGTGAAGCTAAAATTAAAATCAATGCTGTGCTTTCTGATAACCCTGCCAAGGGGTAACATATATTAACTGGACAGTACTGGACTGATAACCCTGCCAAGGGGTAACATATATTAACTGGACAGTACAGGACTGATAACCCTGCCAAGGGGTAACATATATTAACTGGACAGTACAGGACTGATAACCCTGCTGGGTAACATATATTAACTGGACAGTACAGGACTGATAACCCTGCTGGGTAACATATATTAACTGGACAGTACCGGACCCACAATGGAACCTTGTGGAACACCACATGTGACATCATAGTCAACAGAGTGCAGCACTTCTGCATGGCTATGTATGGCTGTTGTTATGGGTGGGTCCAGTAGAAAGCCCCTTGGTAATAACCAGGTCCAGAGTATGGCTGTGGTTATGGGTGGGCCCAGTAGAAAGCCCCTTGGTAATAACCAGGTCCAGAGTATTGCTGTGGTTATGGGTGGGCCCAGTAGAAAGCCCCTTGGTAATAACCAGGTCCAGAGTATGGCTGTGGTTATGGGTGGGCCCAGTAGAAATCCCCTTGGTAATAACCAGGTCCAGAGTATTGCTGTGGTTATGGGTGGGCCATGTAGATAGCCCCTTAGTAATAACCAGGTCCAGAGTATGGCTGTGGTTATGGTGGCTGCCATTTAAACAGTATGACATGATGCTCTGGTCTGGTGGCTGACATTTAAACAGTACAACATGATGCTCTGGTGGCTGACATTTAAACAGTATAACATGATGCTCTGGTCTGGTGGCTGACATTTAAACAGTATAACATGATGCTCTGGTCTGGTGCCTGACATTTAAACAGTATAACATGATGCTCTGGTAGCTGACATTTAAACAGTATAACATGATGGTCTGGTCTGGTGGCTGACATTTAAACAGTATAACATAATGCTCTGGTCTGGTGGCTGACATTTAAACAGTATAACATGATGCTCTGGTCTGGTGGCTGACATTTAAACAGTCTAACATGATGCTCTGGTCTGGTGGCTGACATTTAAACAGTATAACATGATGCTCAAAAGACCCAAAGTCACCAAATGAAATGTCCTTACTACTGACAGCATTAAAAATAGATGCTGCCCCCCCCCCACACACACATATAGACATTTAGCTACAACCTCAATCAGCCACAGATCTCCTGCTCTGATACGTCTCTATGTGAACAACATCACCCACACCCCTCCGCACATATATACATATAGCTACAACCTCAATCAGCCACAGATCTCCTGCTCTGATAAGTCACTCTGTGAACAACATCACCCACACCCCCTCCGCACATATATACATATAGCTACAACCTCAATCAGCCACAGATCTTCTGCTCTGATACGTCTCTCTGTGAACAACATCACCTCTGTCCCTCTGTCACACTTACAGTAAGTAGTGAGTCATTTAGCAGAAACACTTGTCCAGAGCCACTTACAGTAAGTAGTGAGTCATTTAGCAGAAACACTTGTCCAGAGCTACTTACAGTAAGTAGTGAGTCATTTAGCAGAAACACTTGTCCAGAGCCACTTACAGTAAGTAGTGAGTCATTTAGCAGAAACACTTGTCCAGAGCCACTTACAGTAAGTAGTGAGTCATTTAGCAGAAACACTTGTCCAGAGCCACTTACAGTAAGTAGTGAGTCATTTAGCAGAAACACTTGTCCAGAGCCACTTACAGTAAGTAGTGAGTCATTTAGCAGAAACACTTGTCCAGAGCCACTTACAGTAAGTAGTGAGTCATTTAGCAGAAACACTTGTCCAGAGCCACTTACAGTAAGTAGTGAGTCATTTAGCAGAAACACTTGTCCAGAGACACTTACAGTAAGTAGTGAGTCATTTAGCAGAAACACTTGTCCAGAGACACTTACAGTAAGTAGTGAGTCATTTAGCAGAAACACTTGTCCAGAGCCACTTACAGTAAGTAGTGAGTCATTTAGCAGAAACACTTGTCCAGAGACACTTACAGTAAGTAGTGAGTCATTTAGCAGAAACACTTGTCCAGAGCCACTTACAGTAAGTAGTGAGTCATTTAGCAGAAACACTTGTCCAGAGCCACTTACAGTAAGTAGTGAGTCATTTAGCAGAAACACTTGTCCAGAGCCACTTACAGTAAGTAGTGAGTCATTTAGCAGAAACACTTGTCCAGAGCCACTTACAGTAAGTAGTGAGTCATTTAGCAGAAACACTTGTCCAGAGCCACTTACAGTAAGTAGTGAGTCATTTAGCAGAAACACTTGTCCAGAGCCACTTACAGTAAGTAGTGAGTCATTTAGCAGAAACACTTGTCCAGAGCTACTTACAGTAAGTAGTGAGTCATTTAGCAGAAACACTTGTCCAGAGCTACTTACAGTAAGTAGTGAGTCATTTAGCAGAAACACTTGTCCAGAGCCACTTACAGTAAGTAGTGAGTCATTTAGCAGAAACACTTGTCCAGAGACACTTACAGTAAGTAGTGAGTCATTTAGCAGAAACACTTGTCCAGAGCCACTTACAGTAAGTAGTGAGTCATTTAGCAGAAACACTTGTCCAGAGCTACTTACAGTAAGTAGTGAGTCATTTAGCAGAAACACTTGTCCAGAGCCACTTACAGTAAGTAGTGAGTCATTTAGCAGAAACACTTGTCCAGAGCCACTTACAGTAAGTAGTGAGTCATTTAGCAGAAACACTTGTCCAGAGCTACTTACAGTAAGTAGTGAGTCATTTAGCAGAAACACTTGTCCAGAGCCACTTACAGTAAGTAGTGAGTCATTTAGCAGAAACACTTGTCCAGAGCCACTTACAGTAAGTAGTGAGTCATTTAGCAGAAACACTTGTCCAGAGCTACTTACAGTAAGTAGTGAGTCATTTAGCAGAAACACTTGTCCAGAGCCACTTACAGTAAGTAGTGAGTCATTTAGCAGAAACACTTGTCCAGAGCCACTTACAGTAAGTAGTGAGTCATTTAGCAGAAACACTTGTCCAGAGCCACTTACAGTAAGTAGTGAGTCATTTAGCAGAAACACTTGTCCAGAGCTACTTACAGTAAGTAGTGAGTCATTTAGCAGAAACACTTGTCCAGAGCCACTTACAGTAAGTAGTGAGTCATTTAGCAGAAACACTTGTCCAGAGACACTTACAGTAAGTAGTGAGTCATTTAGCAGAAACACTTGTCCAGAGCCACTTACAGTAAGTAGTGAGTCATTTAGCAGAAACACTTGTCCAGAGCCACTTACAGTAAGTAGTGAGTCATTTAGCAGAAACACTTGTCCAGAGCCACTTACAGTAAGTAGTGAGTCATTTAGCAGAAACACTTGTCCAGAGACACTTACAGTAAGTAGTGAGTCATTTAGCAGAAACACTTGTCCAGAGCCACTTACAGTAAGTAGTGAGTCATTTAGCAGAAACACTTGTCCAGAGCTACTTACAGTAAGTAGTGAGTCATTTAGCAGAAACACTTGTCCAGAGCCACTTACAGTAAGTAGTGAGTCATTTAGCAGAAACACTTGTCCAGAGACACTTACAGTAAGTAGTAAGTCATTTAGCAGAAACACTTGTCCAGAGCCACTTACAGTAAGTAGTGAGTCATTTAGCAGAAACACTTGTCCAGAGCCACTTACAGTAAGTAGTGAGTCATTTAGCAGAAACACTTGTCCAGAGACACTTACAGTAAGTAGTGAGTCATTTAGCAGAAACACTTGTCCAGAGCCACTTACAGTAAGTAGTGAGTCATTTAGCAGAAACACTTGTCCAGAGCCACTTACAGTAAGTAGTGAGTCATTTAGCAGAAACACTTGTCCAGAGCCACTTACAGTAAGTAGTGAGTCATTTAGCAGAAACACTTGTCCAGAGCCACTTACAGTAAGTAGTGAGTCATTTAGCAGAAACACTTGTCCAGAGCCACTTACAGTAAGTAGTGAGTCATTTAGCAGAAACACTTGTCCAGAGCCACTTACAGTAAGTAGTGAGTCATTTAGCAGAAACACTTGTCCAGAGCCATTTACAGTAAGTAGTGAGTCATTTAGCAGAAACACTTGTCCAGAGCGACTTACAGTAAGTAGTGAGTCATTTAGCAGAAACACTTGTCCAGAGCCACTTACAGTAAGTAGTGAGTCATTTAGCAGAAACACTTGTCCAGAGCCACTTACAGTAAGTAGTGAGTCATTTAGCAGAAACACTTGTCCAGAGCCACTTACAGTAAGTAGTGAGTCATTTAGCAGTAACACTTGTCCAGAGCCACTTACAGTAAGTAGTGAGTCATTTAGCAGAAACACTTGTCCAGAGCCACTTACAGTAAGTAGTGAGTCATTTAGCAGAAACACTTGTCCAGAGCCACTTACAGTAAGTAGTGAGTCATTTAGCAGAAACACTTGTCCAGAGCGACTTACAGTAAGTAGTGAGTCATTTAGCAGAAACACTTGTCCAGAGCGACTTACAACCGTGAGTGGATACATGGTTGAACTTTTCCAAGCGCCATTCTCTACTAACTGAGCCACACAGAACACAGACACCCAAACTGAGCCAAACAAACAGACATACATGCAGAGAAACAAACACACACACACACACACACACACACACACACACACACACACACACACACACACACACACACACACACACACACACACACACACACACACACACACACACACACACACACACACACACACACAAACACAGACACACAAACACATACCTCCCTCTTCTGCCTCTACTTTACATAGTTGGTACTCATTTTCAAATTTCATCCACTTTGTGCAGTCGGTCTACTTCATGTGCATGACACAGGTAATTTTTCCAACAATTGTTTACAGACAGATTATTTCACTTATAATTCACTGTATTACAATTCCAGTGGGTCAGAAGTTTACCTACACTAGGTTGACTGGGCCTTTAAACAGCTGTTGAATTACAGAAAATGATGTCATGGCTTTATTTTATTTTTTATTTTTATTTCACCTTTATTTAACCAGGTAGGCTAGTTGAGAACACCTTTATTTAACCAGGTAGGCTAGTTGAGAACACCTTTATTTAACCAGGTAGGCTAGTTGAGAACACCTTTATTTAACCAGGTAGGCTAGTTGAGAACACCTTTATTTAACCAGGTAGGTTAGTTGAGAACAAGTTCTCATTTGCAACTGCGACCTGGCCAAGATAAAGCATAGCAGTGTGAACAGACAACACAGAGTTACACATGGAGTAAACAATTAACAAGTCAATAACACAGTAGAAAAAAAAGGGGAGTCTATATACAATGTGTGCAAAAGGCATGAGGAGGTAGGCGAATAATTACAATTTTGCAGATTAACACTGGAGTGATAAATGATCAGATGGTCATGTACAGGTAGAGATATTGGTGTGCAAAAGAGCAGAAAAGTAAATAAATAAAAACAGTATGGGGATGAGGTAGGTAAAAATGGGTGGGCTATTTACCGATAGACTATGTACAGCTGCAGCGATCGGTTAGCTGCTCAGACAGCAGATGTTTGAAGTTGGTGAGGGAGATAAAAGTCTCCAACTTCCGAGATTTTTGCAATTCGTTCCAGTCACAGGCAGCAGAGAACTGGAACGAAGGCGGCCAAATGAGGTGTTGGCTTTAGGGATGATCAGTGAGATACACCTGCTGGAGCGCGTGCTACGGATGGGTGTTGCCATCGTGACCAGTGAACTGAGATAAGGCGGAGCTTTACCTAGCATGGACTTGTAGATGACCTGGAGCCAGTGGGCCAGCCGACTAGAGCATGGTGGGTGGTATAAGGTGCTTTAGTGACAAAACGGATGGCACTGTGATAAACTGCATCCAGTTTGCTGAGTAGAGTGTTGGAAGCAATTTTGTAGATGACATCGCCGAAGTCGAGGATTGGTAGGATAGTCAGTTTTACTAGGGTAAGTTTGGCGGCATGAGTGAAGGAGGATTTGTTGCGGAATAGAAAGCCGACTCTTGATTTGATTTTCGATTGGAAATGTTTGATATGAGTCTGGAAGGAGAGTTTACAGTCTAGCCAGTTGCGTACCTAGGTACTTATAGATGTCCACATATTCAAGGTCGGAACCATCCAGGGTGGTGATGCTGGTCAGGTGTGCGGGTGCAGGCAGCGAACGGTTGAAAAGCATGCATTTGGTTTTACTAGCGTTTAAGAGCAGTTGGAGGCCACGGAAGGAGTGTTGTATGGCATTGAAGCTCGTTTGGAGGTTAGATAGCACAGTGTCCAAGGACGGGCCGGAAGTATATAGAATGGTGTCGTCTGCGTAGAGGTGGATCAGGGAATCGCCCGCAGTAAGAGCAACATCATTGATATATACAGAGAAAAGAGTCGGCCCAAGGATTGAACCCTGTGGCACCCCCATAGAGACTGCCAGAGGACCGGACAGCATGCCCTCCGATTTGACACACTGAACTCTGTCTGCAAAGTAGTTGGTGAACCAGGCAAGGCAGTCATCCAAAAAACCGAGGCTACTGAGTCTGCCGATAAGAATATGGTGATTGACAGAGTCGAAAGCCTTGGCAAGTTCGATGAAGACGGCTGCACAGTACTGTCTTTTATCGATGGCGGTTATGATATCGTTTAGTACCTTGAGCGTGGCTGAGGTGTACCCGTGACCGGCTCGGAAACCAGATTGCACAGCGGACAAGGTACGGTGGGATTCGAGATGGTCAGTGACCTGTTTGTTGACTTGGCTTTCGAAGACCTTAGATAGGCAGGGCAGGATGGATATAGGTCTGTAACAGTTTGGGTCCCTTTGAAGAGGGGGATGACTGCGGCAGCATTCCAATCCTTGAGGATCTCAGACGATATGAAAGAGAGGTTGAACATGCTGGTAATAGGGGTTGCGACAATGGCGGTGGATAGTTTCAGAAATAGAGGGTCCAGATTGTCAAGCCCAGCTGATTTGTACGGGTCCAGTTTTTGCAGCTCTTTCAGAACATCTGCTGTCTGGATTTGGGTAAACCTGGAGAGGCTTGGGCGAGTAGCTGCGGGGGGGGCGGAGCTGTTGGCCGAGGTTGGAGTAGCCAGGCGGAAGGCATGGCCAGCCGTTGAGAAATGCTTGTTGAAGTTTTCGATAATCATGGATTTATCGGTGGTGACCGTGTTACCTAGCCTCAGTGCAGTGGGCAGCTGGGAGGAGGTGCTCTTGTTCTCCATGGACTTCACAGTGTTCCAGAACTTTTTGGAATTGGAGCTACAGGATGTAAATTTCTGCCTGAAGAAGCTGGCCTTAGCTTTCCTGACTGACTGCGTGTATTGGTTCCTGACTTCCCTAAACAGTTGCATATCGCGGGGACTATTCAATGCTATTGCAGGATGTTTTTGCGCTGGTCGAGGGCAGTCAGGTCTGGAGTGAACCAAGGGCTATATCTGTTCTTAGTTCTGCATTTTTTGAACGGAGCATGCTTGTCTAAAATGGTGAGGAAGTTACTTTTAAAGAATGACCAGGCATCCTCAACTGACGGGATGAGGTCAATGTCCTTCCAGGATACCCGGGCCAGGTCGATTAGAAAGGCTTAGAAGCTTCTGATAGGCTAATTGACATCATCTGAGTCAATTGGAGGTGTACCTGTGGATGTATTTCAAACTCAGTGCCTCTTCGCTTGACATCATGGGAAAATCAAAAGAAATCAGACAAGACCTCAGAAAGAAATTGTAGACCTCCATAAGTCTGGTTCATCCTTGGGAGCAATTTCCAAATGCCTGAAGGTACCACATTCATCTGTACAAACAATAGTACGCAAGTATAAACACCATGGGACCACGCAGCCGTCATACCGCTCAGGATGGAGACGCGTTCTGTCTCTTAGAGATGATTGTACTTTGGCGCGAAAAGTGCAAATCAATCCCAGAACAACAGCAAAGGACCTTGTCAAGATGCTGGAGGAAACAGGTACAAAAGTATCTGTATCCAGAGTAAAACGAGTCCTATATCAACATAACCTGAAAGGCCGCTCAGCAAGGAAGATTCCACTGCTCCAAAACCGCCATGAAAAAGCCAGACTACGGTTTGCAACTGCACATGGGGACAAAGATCGTTCTTTTTGGAGAGATGTCCTCTGGTCTGATGAAACAAAAAATTGAACTGTTTGGCCATAATGACCATCGTTATATCTAGAGGAAAAAGGGGGAGGCTTGCAAGCCAAAGAACACCATCCCAACCGTGAAGCACCATTAAATGTCAGGAATTTAAATATTTTTGGCTCAAGTGTATGTGAACTTCCGACTTCAGCTGCACGTATTCTGTGTGATGTGCATTCAGAGTTCTAAACACTTAAAACACCAGTCAAACACCTGGTTGTATCAGTCATTATAATTGGCCTGTATGTTGGGGTGAATAAATGTATCTAACTACACATTAAACACTGAGACCTGTTGGGGTGTATAAATATATCTAACTACACATTAAACACTGAGACCTGTTGGGGTGTATAAATGTATCTAACTACACATTAAACACTGAGACCTGTTGGGGTGTATAAATATATCTAACTACACATTAAACACTGAGACCTGTTGGGGTGTATAAATGTATCTAACTACACATTAAACACTGAGACCTGTTGGGGTCTATAACTGTTCCTGTGGTGTTGGAAGTCTTCATTGTAGTAGGCTGGATCAGCTCCTCTGTCCCTCACTCATCTCTCTCTCCTCTCTCTTTACCTAGTGATCCTGTTCATCAGAACGTCATGGTGTTGGAGGTCTTCACTGTAGTAGACTGGATCAGCTCCTCTGTCCCTCACTCATCTCTCTCTCCTCTCTCTTTACCTAGTGACCCTGTTCATCAGAACGTTATGGTGGATGGAAGAAGATGCTCTCTTCAGCTGCGGTGAATAACCACAACCCTGTCAGTCCATCTCTTTACTTCTCCTTTCTCTTATCTTCTCTCTCCCTCCTCCCCTTTTCACACCAACAGACTTATTTTTAGACGCTGCAGCCTTGACCTCCATCAACAGCAACAGAGAGGTGTGAAGTTTCCACAACACAGTTAGAGTTAGTTTATCATGAGAACATACAGACACCACTGACTGGAACTATCAACAACAAGAGTTGGTTTATCATGAGAACATACAGACACCACTGACTGGAACTATCAACAACAAGAGTTAGTTTATCATGAGAACGTACAGACACCACTGACTGGAACCAGCTGACAGTATCAGTTGTAAAGACTTCATTACTACTAACAGAAGGAAAGTTGTAGTGTTTTGTCCATGATGAATGATGTAAAGGCTTCATTACTACTAACAGAAGGAAAGTTGTAGTGTTATGTCCATGATGAATGATGTAAAGACTTCATTCCTACTAACAGAAGGAAAGTTGTAGTGTTTTGTCCATGATGAATGATGTAAAGGCTTCATTACTACTAACAGAAGGAGAGTTGTAGTGTTTTGTCCATGATGAATGATGTAAATACTTCATTACTACTAACAGAAGGACAGTTGTAGTGTTTTGTCCATGATGAATGATGTAAAGACTTCATTACTACTAACAGAAGGAAAGTTGTAGTGTTTTGTCCATGATGAATGATGTAAATACTTCATTACTACTAACAGAAGGACAGTTGTAGTGTTTTGTCCATGATGAATGATGTAAAGACTTCAATGTGTTTTATATTGAGCTGCTCTGTTAAATTCTGTTTGTTCATGTGAAATTGGAAAGTGTATTTTTCTATAATGTAATTGTGTGTGTTTATCTTGAGCAACACCGTTGTATGGTTGCCAACTTGTCAAATAAAGCTTCCTAAAATGTGTTAGAAAATGTGTCAGTTTGTCACTTTCATGAGTTTGGAATAATTACATGTTCCACTACTGAAGACATTGTCTCTAATCTAGTGGAGTAATAACATGTTCCTCTACTGAAGACATTGCCTCTAATCTAGTGGAGTAGAAACATGTTCCCCTACTGAAGACATTGTCTCAGATCTAGTGGAGTAATAACAACTACTGAAGACATTGTCTCTAATCCAGGTTGTAGTAATAACATGTTCCACTACTGGAGACATTGTCTCTAATCTAGTGGAGTAATAACATGTTCCACTACTGAAGACATTGTCTCTAATCTAGTGGAGTAATAACATGCTGTACTACTGAAGACATTGTCTCTAATCTAGTGGAGTAATAACATGTTCCACTACTGAAGACATTGTCTCTAATCTAGTGGAGTAATAACATGTTCCCCTACTGAAGACATTGTCTCTAACCTAGTGGAGTAATAACATGTTCCACTACTGAAGACATTGTTTCTAATTTAGGTTGTGCCTTTACATTTCGAAAAAATTAACGACTAAGGAAGTATGTTTCACTTCTCTTTTGACTTCTCTAGCCCCAAACCCCAGCCTGGTCTGATTGGTCTGTTTTGCAAGCATTCCCCGAAGTCTTGCGATATTGTGCCTCTGGGTTCAGACATTTCTGGTGGGTATTAGCAGCAACAGAGCAGGTTTGAATCCTAGGCAACCTGCTTACACATTGTTTGAAGTACAATAGACCAACATAGCTACCGTAGTAGGTCAAAGCTGTGTGCTGGAAAACCTTGGTAGTGCATGGGTGTAGAAGGAATTGTGGTGCTCGTGTGAATTTATTTTATTTTTCGGGCTAAAGACCAATGCCTACTTCCCACTTTAAACATATTTTATTTTTTGTAATTAAATACAGTGCCTTCAGAAAGTATTCATACCCTTTGAATTATTCCGCATTTTCTTGTGTTCCAGACTGAATTCAAAATGTATTATTTCTCACCCACCCCACAATGACATCACAATATCTCACAATGACATCACAATACCCCATAATGATATCACAATATATCACAATGACATCACAATACCCCATAATGACATCACAATATCTCACAATGACATCACAAAACCCCACAATGACATCACAATACCCCATAATGATACCACAATATCTCACAATGACATCACAAAACCCCACAATGACATCACAATACCCCACAATGACATCACAATACCCCATAATGACATCACAATACCCCATAATGACACAATATCTCACAATGACATCACAATACCCCATAATGATATCACAATATCTCACAATGACATCACAATACCCCATAATGACATCACAATAGCCCATAATGATATCACAATATCTCACAATGACATCACAAAACCCCATAATGATATCACAATATCTCACAATGACATCACAATACCCCATAATGACACAATATCTCACAATGACATCACAATACCCCATAATGATATCACAATATCTCACAATGACATCACAATACCCCACAATGACATCACAATACCCCACAATGACATCACAATACCCCATAATGATATCACAATATCTCACAATGACATCACAATACCCCACAATGACATCACAATACCCCACAATGACATCACAATACCCCATAATGATATCACAATATCTCACAATGACGTCACAAAACCCCATAATGATATCACAATATCTCACAATGACATCACAATACCCCACAATGACATCACAATACCCCATAATGATATCACAATATCTCACAATGACATCACAATACCCCACAATGACATCACAATACCCCACAATGACATCACAATACCCCACAATGACATCACAATACCCCACAATGACATCACAATACCCCACAATGACATCACAATACCCCATAATGATATCACAATATCTCACAATGACATCACAATACCCCACAATGACATCACAATACCCCACAATGACATCACAATACCCCATAATGATATCACAATATCTCACAATGACATCACAATACCCCACAATGACATCACAATACCCCACAATGACATCACAATACCCCACAATGACATCACAATACCCCATAATGATATCACAATATCTCACAATGACATCACAATACCCCATAATGATATCACAATATCTCACAATGACATCACAATACCCCATAATGACATCACAATACCGCATAATGATATCACAATATCTCACAATGACATCACAATACCCCACAATGACATCACAAAACCCCACAATGGCATCACAATACCCCATAATGATATCACAATATCTCACAATGACATCACAATACACCCCACAATGACATCACAAAACCCCACAATGACATCACAATACCACACAATGACATCACAATACCACACAATGACATCACAATACCCCACAATGACATCACAATACCCCATAATGACATCACAATAGCCCATAATGATATCACAATATCTCACAATGACATCACAAAACCCCACAATGACATCACAATATCTCACAATGACATCACAATACCCCACAATGACACAATATCTCACAATGACATCACAATACCCCACAATGACATCACAATACCCCATAATGATATCACAATATCTCACAATGACATCACAATACCCCACAATGACATCACAATACCCCACAATGACATCACAATACCCCACAATGACATCACAATACCCCATAATGATATCACAATATCTCACAATGACGTCACAAAACCCCATAATGATATCACAATATCTCACAATGACATCACAATACCCCACAATGACATCACAATACCCCACAATGACATCACAATACCCCACAATGACATCACAATACCCCACAATGACATCACAATACCCCACAATGACATCACAATACCCCATAATGATATCACAATATCTCACAATGACATCACAATACCCCATAATGATATCACAATATCTCACAATGACATCACAATACCCCACAATGACATCACAATACCCCACAATGACATCACAATACCCCATAATGATATCACAATATCTCACAATGACATCACAATACCCCACAATGACATCACAATACCCCACAATGACATCACAATACCCCACAATGACATCACAATACCCCATAATGATATCACAATATCTCACAATGACATCACAATACCCCATAATGATATCACAATATCTCACAATGACATCACAATACCCCATAATGACATCACAATACCGCATAATGATATCACAATATCTCACAATGACATCACAATACCCCACAATGACATCACAAAACCCCACAATGGCATCACAATACCCCATAATGATATCACAATATCTCACAATGACATCACAATACACCCCACAATGACATCACAAAACCCCACAATGACATCACAATACCACACAATGACATCACAATACCACACAATGACATCACAATACCCCACAATGACATCACAATACCCCATAATGACATCACAATAGCCCATAATGATATCACAATATCTCACAATGACATCACAAAACCCCACAATGACATCACAATATCTCACAATGACATCACAATACCCCACAATGACACAATATCTCACAATGACATCACAATACCCCATAATGATATCACAATATCTCACAATGACATCACAATACCCCACAATGACATCACAATACCCCACAATGACATCACAATACCCCACAATGACATCACAATACCCCATAATGATATCACAATATCTCACAATGACATCACAATACCCCATAATGATATCACAATATCTCACAATGACATCACAATACCCCACAATGACATCACAATACCCTATAGTGATATCACAATATCTCACAATGACATCACAATACCCCATAATGATATCACAATATCTCACAATGACATCACAATACCCCATAATGATATCACAATACCCCATAATGATATCACAATATCTCACAATGACATCACAATACCCCACAATGACATCACCAAACCCCACAATGACATCACAATACCCCGTAATGATATCACAATATCTCACAATGACATCACAATACCCCACAATGACATCACAATATCTCACAATGACATCACAATACCCCATAATGACACAATATCTCACAATGACATCACAATACCCCATAATGATATCACAATATCTCACAATGACATCACAATACCCCACAATGACATCACAATACCCCACAATGACATCACAATACCCCACAATGACATCACAATACCCCATAATGATATCACAATATCTCACAATGACATCACAATACCCCATAATGATATCACAATATCTCACAATGACATCACAATACCCCACAATGACATCACAATACCCTATAGTGATATCACAATATCTCACAATGACATCACAATACCCCATAATGATATCACAATATCTCACAATGACATCACAATACCCCATAATGATATCACAATATCTCACAATGACATCACAATACCCTATAGTGATATCACAATATCTCACAATGACATCACAATACCCCATAATGATATCACAATATCTCACAATGACATCACAATACCCCATAATGATATCACAATATCTCACAATGACATCACAATACCCCATAATGACATCACAATACCCCATAATGATATCACAATATCTCACAATGACATCACAATACCCCACAATGACATCACAAAACCCCACAATGACATCACAATACCCCGTAATGATATCACAATATCTCACAACGACATCACAATACCCCACAATGACATCACAATACCCCACAATGACATCACAATACCACACAATGACATCACAATACCACACAATGACATCACAATACATACCCCACAATGACATCACAATACCCCATAATGACATCACAATAGCCCATAATGATATCACAATATCTCACAATGACATCACAAAACCCCATAATGATATCACAATATCTCACAATGACATCACAATACCCCACAATGACATCACAATACCCCATAATGACACAATATCTCACAATGACATCACAATACCCCACAATGACATCACAATACCCCACAATGACATCACAATACCACACAATGACATCACAATACAACACAATGACATCACAATACATACCCCACAATGACATCACAATACCCCATAATGACATCACAATAGCCCATAATGATATCACAATATCTCACAATGACATCACAAAACCCCATAATGATATCACAATATCTCACAATGACATCACAATACCCCACAATGACATCACAATACCCCATAATGACACAATATCTCACAATGACATCACAATACCCCATAATGATATCACAATATCTCACAATGACATCACAATACCCCACAATGACATCACAATACCCCACAATGACATCACAATACCCCATAATGATATCACAATATCTCACAATGACATCACAATACCCCACAATGACATCACAAAACCCCATAATGATATCACAATATCTCACAATGACATCACAATACCCCACAATGACATCACAATACCCCATAATGACACAATATCTCACAATGACATCACAATACCCCATAATGATATCACAATATCTCACAATGACATCACAATACCCCACAATGACATCACAATACCCCACAATGACATCACAATACCCCATAATGATATCACAATATCTCACAATGACATCACAATACCCCACAATGATATCACAATATCTCACAATGACATCACAATACCCCACAATGACATCACAATATCTCACAATGACATCACAATACCCCATAATGACATCACAATACCCCATAATGATATCACAATATCTCACAATGACATCACAATACCCCACAATGACATCACAAAACCCCACAATGACATCACAATACCCCGTAATGATATCACAATATCTCACAACGACATCACAATACCCCACAATGACATCACAATACCCCACAATGACATCACAATACCACACAATGACATCACAATACCACACAATGACATCACAATACATACCCCACAATGACATCACAATACCCCATAATGACATCACAATAGCCCATAATGATATCACAATATCTCACAATGACATCACAAAACCCCATAATGATATCACAATATCTCACAATGACATCACAATACCCCACAATGACATCACAATACCCCATAATGACACAATATCTCACAATGACATCACAATACCCCACAATGACATCACAATACCCCACAATGACATCACAATACCACACAATGACATCACAATACAACACAATGACATCACAATACATACCCCACAATGACATCACAATACCCCATAATGACATCACAATAGCCCATAATGATATCACAATATCTCACAATGACATCACAAAACCCCATAATGATATCACAATATCTCACAATGACATCACAATACCCCACAATGACATCACAATACCCCATAATGACACAATATCTCACAATGACATCACAATACCCCATAATGATATCACAATATCTCACAATGACATCACAATACCCCACAATGACATCACAATACCCCACAATGACATCACAATACCCCATAATGATATCACAATATCTCACAATGACATCACAATACCCCACAATGACATCACAAAACCCCATAATGATATCACAATATCTCACAATGACATCACAATACCCCACAATGACATCACAATACCCCATAATGACACAATATCTCACAATGACATCACAATACCCCATAATGATATCACAATATCTCACAATGACATCACAATACCCCACAATGACATCACAATACCCCACAATGACATCACAATACCCCATAATGATATCACAATATCTCACAATGACATCACAATACCCCACAATGATATCACAATATCTCACAATGACATCACAATACCCCACAATGACATCACAATACCCCACAATGACATCACAATACCCCACAATGACATCACAATACCCCATAATGATATCACAATATCTCACAATGACATCACAATACCCCATAATGATATCACAATATCTCACAATGACATCACAATACCCCACAATGACATCACAATACCCTATAGTGATATCACAATATCTCACAATGACATCACAATACCCCATAATGATATCACAATATCTCACAATGACATCACAATACCCCATAATGATATCACAATATCTCACAATGACATCACAATACCCTATAGTGATATCACAATATCTCACAATGACATCACAATACCCCATAATGATATCACAATATCTCACAATGACATCACAATACCCCATAATGATATCACAATATCTCACAATGACATCACAATACCCCATAATGACATCACAATACCCCATAATGATATCACAATATCTCACAATGACATCACAATACCCCACAATGACATCACAAAACCCCACAATGACATCACAATACCCCGTAATGATATCACAATATCTCACAACGACATCACAATACCCCACAATGACATCACAATACCCCACAATGACATCACAATACCACACAATGACATCACAATACCACACAATGACATCACAATACATACCCCACAATGACATCACAATACCCCATAATGACATCACAATAGCCCATAATGATATCACAATATCTCACAATGACATCACAAAACCCCATAATGATATCACAATATCTCACAATGACATCACAATACCCCACAATGACATCACAATACCCCATAATGACACAATATCTCACAATGACATCACAATACCCCACAATGACATCACAATACCCCACAATGACATCACAATACCACACAATGACATCACAATACAACACAATGACATCACAATACATACCCCACAATGACATCACAATACCCCATAATGACATCACAATAGCCCATAATGATATCACAATATCTCACAATGACATCACAAAACCCCATAATGATATCACAATATCTCACAATGACATCACAATACCCCACAATGACATCACAATACCCCATAATGACACAATATCTCACAATGACATCACAATACCCCATAATGATATCACAATATCTCACAATGACATCACAATACCCCACAATGACATCACAATACCCCACAATGACATCACAATACCCCATAATGATATCACAATATCTCACAATGACATCACAATACCCCACAATGACATCACAAAACCCCATAATGATATCACAATATCTCACAATGACATCACAATACCCCACAATGACATCACAATACCCCATAATGACACAATATCTCACAATGACATCACAATACCCCATAATGATATCACAATATCTCACAATGACATCACAATACCCCACAATGACATCACAATACCCCACAATGACATCACAATACCCCATAATGATATCACAATATCTCACAATGACATCACAATACCCCACAATGACATCACAATACCCCACAATGACATCACAATACCCCACAATGACATCACAATACCCCATAAATATCACAATATCTCACAATGACATCACAATACCACACAATGACATCACAATACCACACAATGACAAAGTGAAAACATGTTTTTAGAAATGGACCCCTGATTCAATACATTAACTCTGTACCCCCTGTATATTGTCTCGCTGTTGTTATTTTACTGCTGCTCTTTAATGTTATTTTTTATTTCTTATTCTTATTCATCTTTTTTAAACTGCATTGATGGTTAAGGGTTTGTAAGTAAGCATTTCATGGTAAGGTTGAATTTGGCGCATATAACAAATAAAATTGAAGAGCTGTGAGTCTTTCTGGGTAAGTCTCTAAGAGCTGTGAGTCTTTCTGGGTAAGTCTCTAAGAGCTGTAAGTATTTCTGTCTCTAATAGCTGTGAGAATTTCTGGGTCAGTCTCTAAGAGCGGTAAGTATTTCTGGGTAAGTCTCGAAGAGCTTTGCAAACCTGGAAGTCTTGTCATAGATTTTCAAGCTGATTTCAGTCAAAACTGTAACTAGGGACTCAGGAACATTCAATATCGTCTTTTCAACAGGTCCAGTCTGTGTTAATATCCTCTCTCAGCTGGTCCAGTCTGTGTTAATGTGACTATACTCTCTCAGCTGGTCCAGTCTGTGTTAATATCCTCTCTCAGCTGGTCCAGTCTGTGTTAATATCCTCTCTCAGCTGGTCCAGTCTGTGTTAATGTGACTATCCTCTCTCATCTGGTCCAGTCTGTGTTAATATCCTCTCTCAGCTGGTCCAGTCTGTGTTAATGTGACTATCCTCTCTCAGCTGGTCCAGTCTGTGTTAATATCCTCTCTCAGCTGGTCCAGTCTGTGTTAATGTGACTATACTCTCTCAGCTGGTCCAGTCTGTGTTAATATCCTCTCTCAGCTGGTCCAGTCTGTGTTAATGTGACTATCCTCTCTCATCTGGTCCAGTCTGTGTTAATATCCTCTCTCAGCTGGTCCAGTCTGTGTTAATGTGACTATACTCTCTCAGCTGGTCCAGTCTGTGTTAATATCCTCTCTCAGCTGGTCCAGTCTGTGTTAATGTGACTATCCTCTCTCAGCTGGTCCAGTCTGTGTTAATGTGACTATACTCTCTCAGCTGGTCCAGTCTGTGTTAATGTGACTATCCTCTCTCATCTGGTCCAGTCTGTGTTAATATCCTCTCTCAGCTGGTCCGGTCTGTGTTAATGTGACTATACTCTCTCAGCTGGTCCAGTCTGTGTTAATATCCTCTCTCAGCTGGTCCAGTCTGTGTTAATGTGACTATCCTCTCTCAGCTGGTCCAGTCTGTGTTTAATATCCTCTCTCAGCTGGTCCAGTCTGTGTTAATGTGACTATCCTCTCTCATCTGGTCCAGTCTGTGTTAATATCCTCTCTCAACTGGTCCAGTCTGTGTTAATGTGACTATACTCTCTCAGCTGGTCCAGTCTGTGTTAATATCCTCTCTCAGCTGGTCCAGTCTGTGTTAATGTGACTATCCTCTCTCATCTGGTCCAGTCTATGTTAATATCCTCTCTCATCTGGTCCAGTCTGTGTTAATGTGACTATACTCTCTCAGCTGGTCCAGTCTATGTTAATATCCTCTCTCATCTGGTCCAGTCTGTGTTAATATCCTCTCTCAGCTGGTCCAGTCTGTGTTAATGTGACTATCCTCTCTCAGCTGGTCCAGTCTGTGTTAATATCCTCTCTCAGCTGGTCCAGTCTGTGTTAATGTGACTATCCTCTCTCAGCTGGTCCAGTCTGTGTTAATATCCTCTCTCAGCTGGTCCAGTCTGTGTTAATGTGACTATCCTCTCTCATCTGGTCCAGTCTGTGTTAATATCCTCTCTCAGCTGGTCCAGTCTGTGTTAATGTGACTATCCTCTCTCAGCTGGTCCAGTCTGTGTTAATGTGACTATACTCTCTCATCTGGTCCAGTCTGTGTTAATGTGACTATCCTCTCTCATCTGGTCCAGTCTGTGTTAATATCCTCTCTCAGCTGGTCCAGTCTGTGTTAATGTGACTATACTCTCTCAGCTGGTCCAGTCTGTGTTAATATCCTCTCTCAGCTGGTCCAGTCTGTGTTAATGTGACTTTCCTCTCTCAGCTGGTCCAGTCTGTGTTTAATATCCTCTCTCAGCTGGTCCAGTCTGTGTTAATGTGACTATCCTCTCTCATCTGGTCCAGTCTGTGTTAATATCCTCTCTCACCTGGTCCAGTCTATGTTAATATCCTCTCTCATCTGGTCCAGTCTATGTTAATATCCTCTCTCATCTGGTCCAGTCTGTGTTAATTATCCTCTCTCAGCTGGTCCAGTCTGTGTTAATGTGACTATCCTCTCTCATCTGGTCCAGTCTGTGTTAATATCCTCTCTCAGCTGGTCCAGTCTGTGTTAATGTGACTATCCTCTCTCAGCTGGTCCAGTCTGTGTTAATATCCTCTCTCAGCTGGTCCAGTCTGTGTTAATGTGACTGTCGTCTCTCAGCTGGTCCAGTCTGTGTTAATATCCTCTCTCAGCTGGTCCAGTCTGTGTTAATGTGACTGTCGTCTCTCAGCTGGTCCAGTCTGTGTTAATATCCTCTCTCAGCTGGTCCAGTCTGTGTTAATGTGACTATCCTCTCTCAGCTGGTCCAGTCTGTGTTAATATCCTCTCTCAGCTGGTCCAGTCTGTGTTAATGTGACTATCCTCTCTCATCTGGTCCAGTCTGTGTTAATATCCTCTCTCAGCTGGTCCAGTCTGTGTTAATGTGACTATCCTCTCTCAGCTGGTCCAGTCTGTGTTAATGTGACTATCCTCTCTCATCTGGTCCAGTCTGTGTTAATATCCTCTCTCAGCTGGTCCAGTCTGTGTTAATATCCTCTCTCATCTGGTCCAGTCTATGTTAATATCAAATATACAAATATAAACACCATGGGACACAGCCGTCATACCGCTCAGGAAGGAGACACATTCTGTCTCCTAGAGATGAACGTACTTTGGCGTGAAAAGTGCAAATCAATCCCAGAACAACAGCAAAGACCTTGTGAAGATATTGGAGGAAACAGGTACAAAAGTAACTTAATCCACAGTAAAACAAATCCTACTGCTCTCTCATTTCTAATGGCCTTGTTATATATGATGCTCTCTCATTTCTAATGGCCTTGTTATATATGATGCTCTCTCATTTCTAATGGCCTTGTTATATATGATGCTCTCTCATTTCTAATGGCCTTGTTATATATGATGCTCTCTCATTTCTAATGGCCTTGTTATATATGATGCTCTCTCATTTCTAATGGCCTTGTTATATATGATGCTCTCTCATTTCTAATGGCCTTGTTATATGTGATGCTCTCTCATTTCTAATGGCCTTGTTATATATGATGCTCTCTCATTTCTAATGGCCTTGTTATATGTGATGCTCTCTCATTTCTAATGGCCTTGTTATATGTGATGCTCTCCCATTTCTAATGGCCTTGTTATATGTGATGCTCTCTCATTTCTAATGGCCTTGTTATATATGATGCTCTCTCATTTCTAATGGCCTTGTTATATATGATGCTCTCTCATTTCTAATGGCCTTGTTATATATGATGCTCTCTCATTTCTAATGGCCTTGTTATATATGATGCTCTCTCATTTCTAATGGCCTTGTTATATATGATGCTCTCTCATTTCTAATGGCCTTGTTATATATGATGCTCTCTCATTTCTAATGGCCTTGTTATATATGATGCTCTCTCATTTCTAATGGCCTTGTTATATATGATGCTCTCTCATTTCTAATGGCCTTGTTATATGTGATGCTCTCTCATTTCTAATGGCCTTGTTATATATGATGCTCTCTCATTTCTAATGGCCTTGTTATATATGATGCTCTCTCATTTCTAATGGCCTTGTTATATATGATGCTCTCTCATTTCTAATGGCCTTGTTATATATGATGCTCTCTCATTTCTAATGGCCTTGTTATATATGATGCTCTCTCATTTCTAATGGCCTTGTTATATATGATGCTCTCTCATTTCTAATGGCCTTGTTATATATGATGCTCTCTCATTTCTAATGGCCTTGTTATATATGATGCTCTCTCATTTCTAATGGCCTTGTTATATATGATGCTCTCTCATTTCTAATGGCCTTGTTATATATGATGCTCTCTCATTTCTAATGGCCTTGTTATATATGATGCTCTCTCATTTCTAATGGCCTTGTTATATATGATGCTCTCTCATTTCTAATGGCCTTGTTATATATGATGCTCTCTCATTTCTAATGGCCTTGTTATATATGATGCTCTCTCATTTCTAATGGCCTTGTTATATATGATGCTCTCTCATTTCTAATGGCCTTGTTATATATGATGCTCTCTCATTTCTAATGGCCTTGTTATATATGATGCTCTCTCATTTCTAATGGCCTTGTTATATATGATGCTCTCTCATTTCTAATGGCCTTGTTATATATGATGCTCTCTCATTTCTAATGGCCTTGTTATATATGATGCTCTCTCATTTCTAATGGCCTTGTTATATATGATGCTCTCTCAGAATATCATAATTGACCTGCAACTTTGACTTCATCTACTTCCGCTCTGCCTTTCTGCAGTTTCTCTTGAATGTATTAGTTTCCTCACTCATCAATGGACTGTCTGTTTGGATGTTTCCCTTTTCAACTTTACTGTAGCTATGGCATCAATGGTTGCCCTTAATTTACTATTAAAGTTATCAACTAAATCACCACAAGAGGAAGGCAGAATAAGTGGTTTAATATTGTTCAGACACTCAATTAAATCTGTATCAACTTCAGAGGTCAGCGTTTCTTAATAATGGGTTCAGTGTTACCCTGTGCTAAGGGCAACAAGGTAGAATCCCCTTGGTAATAACCAGGTCCAGAGTATGGCTGTGGTAATGGGTGGGCCCAGTAGAAAACCCCTTGGTAATAACCAGGTCCAGAGTATGGCTGTGGTTATGGGTGGGCCCAGTAGAAAACCCCTTGGTAATAACCAGATCCAGTAGAAAGCCCCTTGGTAATAACCAGATCCAGTAGAAAACCCCTTGGTAATAACCTGGTCCAGAGTATGGCTGTGGTTATGGGTGGGTCCAGTAGAAAGCCCCTTGGTAATAACCAGGTCCAGAGTATGGCTGTGGTTATGGGTGGGCCCAGTAGAAAACCCCTTGGTAATAGCCAGGTCCAGAGTATGGCTGTGGTTATGGGTGGGCCCAGTAGAAAACCCCTTGGTAATAACCAGATCCAGTAGAAAGCCCCTTGGTAATAACCAGATCCAGTAGAAAACCCCTTGGTAATAACCCGGTCCAGAGTATGG
This sequence comes from Oncorhynchus kisutch, assembly GCF_002021735.2. Classification (NCBI taxonomy): domain Eukaryota; kingdom Metazoa; phylum Chordata; class Actinopteri; order Salmoniformes; family Salmonidae; genus Oncorhynchus; species Oncorhynchus kisutch. The sequence continues at coordinate 2,185,068 of NC_034189.2, read as the reverse complement.
CTGTGGTTATGGGTGGGTCCAGTAGAAAGCCCCTTGGTAATAACCAGGTCCAGAGTATGGCTGTGGTTATGGGTGGGCCCAGTAGAAAGCCCCTTGGTAATGACCAGGTCCAGAGTATGGCTGTGGTTATGGGTGGGCCCAGTAGAAAGACCCTTGGTAATAACCAGGTCCAGGGTATGGCTGTGGTTATGGGTGGGCCCAGTAGAAAGCCCCTTGGTAATAACCAGGTCCAGAGTATGTCTGTGGTTATGGGTGGGCCCAGTAGAAAGCCCTGTGATAATAACCAGGTCCAGAGAATGGCTGTGGTTATGGGTGGGCCCAGTAGAAAGCCCCTTGGTAATATAGTGTGGCTGTGGTTATGGGTGGGCCCAGTAGAAAGCCCCTTGGTAATACCCAGGTCCAGAGTATGGCTGTGGTTATGGGTGGGCCCAGTAGAAAGCCCCTTGGTAATAACCAGGTCCAGAGTATGGCTGTGGTTATGGGTGGGCCCAGTAGAAAGCCCCTTGGTAATAACCAGGTCCAGAGTATGGCTGTGGTTATGGGTGGGCCCAGTAGAAAGCCCCTTGGTAATAACCAGGTCCAGAGTATGGCTGTGGTTATGGGTGGGCCCAGTAGAAAGCCCCTTGGTAATACCCAGGTCCAGAGTATGGCTGTGGTTATGGGTGGACCCAGTAGAAAGCCCCTTGGTAATAACCAGGTCCAGAGTATGGCTGTGGTTATGGTGGCTGCCATTTAAACAGTATGACATGATGCTCTGGTGGCTGACATTTAAACAGTATAACATGATGCTCTGGTCTGGTGGCTGACATTTAAACAGTATAACATGATGCTCTGTCTGGTGGCTGACATTTAAACAGTATAACATGATGCTCTGGTGGCTGACATTTAAACAGTATAACATGATGCTCTGGTCTGGTGGCTGACATTTAAACAGTATAACATGATGCTCTGGTGGCTGACATTTAAACAGTATAGCATGATGCTCTGGTCTGGTGTCTGACATTTAAACAGTATAACATGATGCTCTGGTGGCTGACATTTAAACAGTATAGCATGATGCTCTGGTCTGGTGACTGACATTTAAACAGTATAACATGATGCTCTGGTCTGGTGGCTGACATTTAAACAGTATAACATGATGCTCTGGTGGCTGGCTGACATTTTAACAGTATAACATGATGCTCTGGTCTGGTGGCTGACATTTAAACAGTATAGCATGATGCTCTGGTGGCTGACATTTAAACAGTATAGCATGATTCTCAAAAGACCCAAAGTCACCAAATGAAACTTCCTTACAACTGACAGCATTAGTAAAAATAGAGGCTGTTCAGAGCAGGAGATCTGTGGCTGTTTGAGGTTAGAGCTCTTTGTGAACAACATCACCCACACCCCCTCCCCTTTGTTGACTGCTGCAGCAGGGTCTATTTTAGTCTCCATGGGAACCAACGTATTCTGTGTGATGTACATTCAGAGTTCTAAACACTTAAAACACCAGTCAAACACATGGTTGAATCAGTCATTATAATTAGGCTGTATGTTGGTGTGTATTAATCTATCTAACTACACATTAAACACTGAGACCTGTTGGGGTGTATAAATGTATCTCACTACACATTAAACACTGAGACCTGTTGGGGTCTATAACTGTTCCGTGGTGTTGGAGGTCTTCACTGTAGTAGACTGGATCAGCTCCTCTGTCCCTCACTCATCTCTCTCTCCTCTCTCTTTACCTAGTGACCCTGTTCATCAGAACGTCATGGTGTTGGAGGTCTTCACTGTAGTAGACTGGATCAGCTCCTCTGTCCCTCACTCATCTCTCTCTCCTCTCTCTTTACCTAGTGACCCTGTTCATCAGAACGTCATGGTGGATGGAAAAATATGCTCTCTTCAGCAGCGGTGAATAACCACAACCCTGTCAGTCCATCTCTTTACTTCTCCTTTCTCTTCTCTCTCCCTCCTTCCCTTTTCACACCAACGGACTTATCTTTAGACTCTGCAGCCTTGACCTCCATCAACAGCATCAGCAACAGAGAGGTGTGAAGTTTCCACAACAGAGTTAGAGTTAGTTTATCATGTTCTTCTCCTTAGACGTTGCAGTCTTCACCTCCAACAGTTAAACCACTGACTGGAACTATCAACCACAGAGTTAGTCAGTTTATCATGAGAACATACAGACACCACTGACTGGAACTATCAACAACAAGAGTTAGTTTATCATGAGAACGTACAGACACCACTGACTGGAACCAGCTGACAGTATCAGTTGTAACGGTTCATTACTACTAACAGAAGGAAAGTTGTAGTGTTATGTCCATGATGAATGATGTAAAGACTTCAATGTGTTTTATATTGTAATTGTTTATGTCCAATTGGATATTTCTGTAATGTAATTGTGTGTTTTTATCTTGAGCAACACCAGTGTATGGTTGTCAACTTACCAAATAAAGCTTCCTGGACCTCGTGGTTATACGTGTTGTATCCTGATTTAACCAGTAGATGGCAGTGCTCCATGTGTTGTATCCTGATCTGTTCACTAGATGGCAGTGCTCCATGTGTTGTATCCTGATTTGTCCACTAGATGGCAGTGCTCCATGTGTCCACTAGATGGTAGTGCTCCATGTGTCCACTAGATGGCAGTGCTGCATGTGTTGTTTCCTGACTTGTCCACTAGTTGGCAGTGCTCCTTGTGTCCACTAGATGGCAGTGCTCCTTGTGTTGTAATGGTGTAATGTTGAACACTGTGATACATCTATTACATTCCCTGGCTGCAGACTTGGATGATACTTTAAATAGAAATTGTCCCTAACCACAGATCTAGGATCAGATTACTCTACCTACAATCTGATGCCAGGCTATCAATTAACATTGTATTGGTCTTTTGTGCCGATTAAAACAGGTGTAGACCTTTACCGTGAAATGCTTACTTACAAGCCCCTAACCAACAATGTTAAGATAATATTTATTAAATAAACTAAAGTAAAAAATGTAATAAAATGTAACACAAAAAATGACATAACAATAAGGAAGCTAAATACAGGGGGTGCCGGTACCAAGTCAATATGTGGGGATACAGGTTAGATCAGGTAATTTATACTGTAGGTAGGGGTAAAGTGACTATGCATAGATAATATACAGTAGTACAGGTTAGACCAGGTAATTTATACTGTAGGTAGGGGTAAAGTGACTATGCATAGATAATATGCAGTAGTACAGGTTAGACCAGGTAATTTATACTGTAGGTAGGGATAAAGTGACTATGATATATAGATAATAAACAGTAGTACAGGTTAGACCAGGTCATTTATGGCCATTTTATAATGCAGCGATGAGACCATGAGGCCTGATTCACACAATCTCCTCTGAACATTTGAGGTTCAGATGTGTCTGTTACTTGAACTCTGTGAAGCATTTATTTGGGCCGCAATCTGAGGTGCAGTTGACTCTAATTAATGTGTCCTCTTCAGCTGTAGAGCTCCTCATGAGAGCCAGTTTCTTGAAATTGTCCAGATTGACGGACCTTCATGTCTTACTTTCTCTTTGCTTATTTGAGCTGCCTTGGACTCTTTTTTTTCAATTTTTCCTAAAATGACATACCCAAATCTTACTGCCTGTATCTCAGGCCCTGAAGCAAGGACATGCATATTATTGATACCATTTGAAAGGAAACCCTTTGAAGTTTGTAGAAATGTGAAGTTAATGTAGGAGAAAATAACACATTAGATCTGTTTTTTTAGTTTCATAATGGCAAGATAAAGGCCATTATATGACTTAGGACTAAAGAAACAATTCAGGTTTTGGCCACTAGATGGCAGCAGTGTATGTGCAACGTTTAAGACTGATCAAATGAACCGTTGAATTTATGTTCAAAAATGTTTTTCAAGTCTGCCCAAATGTGCCTAATTACTTAATATATACATTTCCTAGTACATAACTGTGCACTCTCAATAGCATGGTATGTTTTCACTGCAATATCTACTGTAAATTGGACAGTGCAGTTGTCTTTGTCCTGGATAATGTTCTTGTTACCTCATGCTAATCATATTAGCGCACATTAGCTCAACTGCCCATTGGGGGGGACACCAACACCGTAGAGGATAGTATGGACTTGGTATTTTACCAAATAGGGCTATATTCTGTATTCCACCCCTACATTGTCACAACTCAACTGATTCGCTAAAACGCATTAATAAGCAAAGAAATTTCACAAATTAACTTTTAACAAGGCACACCTGTTAATTTAAATGCATTTCAGGTGACTACCTCATGAAGCTGGTTGAAAGAATGCCAAGAATGTGCAAAGCTGTCATCAAGGCAAAGGGTCTGTCATGACGTTGAGGTTTATGACCCCCAATAAATACCTTTCCCCCTTTTCTCTACACTCTACAGAATGGACTCATGGAAAGCCCTTTGTTAACATAGAGAGAGTATGGTAACATCAAAAGGTTGGGGACAGGTACAATATTTCTGCAATACAACCAGTTGAACGTATCCGTCGGTACTAAAATAATTTGATGTCAGATTCACATGGAATTGTTGTGTAATTTAACTTCTTGGATATAGGGGGCGCTCTTTTAATTTATGGATAAAAAAACGTGCCCGTTTTAAGCGCAATATTTTGTCATGAAAAGATGCCCGACTGCATATAATTGGCAGCTTTGGAAAGAAAACACTATAACGTTTCCAAAACTGCAAAGATATTATCTGTGAGTGCCACAGAACTCATGCTACAGGCGAAACCAAGATGATACCTTAACCAGGAAATGGGCAGAATGTTCGAAGCTCTGTTTTCTATTGTCTCCTTATATGGCTGTGCATGCGTCGGGAATGAGCCTGCCCTTCCTATCGTTTCTCCAAGGTGTCTGCAGCATTGTGACGTATTTGTAGGCATATCATTGGAAGATTGGCCATAAGAGACTACATTTACCACGGGTCCGCCCAGTGTCCTTTGTGTAAATTCATGCGTAATCTTCAGCCACAGGGGGATAGCAGACTTCCACGAATGATATATCATTGAAGAGATATGTGAAAAACACCTTGAGGATTGGTCCTAAACAACGTTTGCCATGTTTCAGTCGATATTATGGAGTTAATTTGGAAAAAAGTTCGACGTTTTGAAGACTGAAATTTCGGGGTTTTTTGGAAGCCCAACGTGACGCACCAAACGGAGCAATTTCTCCTAAACAAATCATCTTTCAGGAAAAACTGAGCATTTGCTATCTAACTGAGAGTCTCCTCATTGAAAACATCTGAAGTTCTTCAAAGGTAATTATTTTATTTGAATGATTTTCTGGTTTTTGTAAAAATGTTGCCTGCTAATGCTAACGCTAAATGCTACGCTAGCATGCTAGCATGCTACGCATCTCTCATGCTCGCTATCCTCAAACTCCTATAAATCGACCAAGTAGTTCCACATCTTTTAATGAAAGTGAAACCGAAACAACCAAGAAACAAACAGGTAAACAGCAGAGAATGTGACACAACCCGAGGTGCACAGAAACACACACGGAAAATAATTATTCACAAAACACAGGTAAGAAAAGGATTAAATAAATCACTTACTTTTGAAAATCTTCCTCTTTTTTCAATCCCAAGGGTCCCAGCTATGAATGGTCATTTTGTTAGACAAAATCCTTCTTTATATCCAAAAAAGTAAGTTTAGTTGGTGCCATCGATTTTCAGTAAACCACTCGTTTAAAATGCAGACAAAGGAACCAAAAAGCTACCGCTAAACTTCGTCCAAGCAAGTCAAATTACATTTCTATTTAATCTTCAGGTACCCTAAATAAACTATAAATAAACTGTAAATAAACTAAAATATTTCATATGGTAGTATGTTCAATAGGAAAGTAAAATTAGTAAGCACGTGCCGTCTTCCACTCGCGCCGAAAGACTGATTTTGTTCCGTTGCTCTCCAAAACTCAAAATTCCTGAAACCTTGAAAAAAGACTGTTGACATCTAGTGGAAGCCATAGGAATTACAATCTGGGAGACGGAATTACATAGGACCCATAGGTTTACATTATAAGAGCCTGGGACCTAAAAACAAAAACAAAATTCTGGTTAGTTTTTCTTCTGATTTTCGCCATATCAATTCTGTTATAGTCTCAGATATCATTTTGACAGTTTTAGAAACTTCAAAGTGTTTTCTATCAAATGCATATCCTGGCTTCTGGGCCTGAGTAACAGGTAGTTTACTTTGGGCACGTCAGTCAGACAGAAATTCAGGAAACTAGACCCTATCCTGAAGAGGTTTTAATAGAAGACACGAAAAGATTTGAAAATATATTTTGAGTTGACTCAGGAAATCTCTATAAACATTTTCCCATGGTGCCCTGACTTGCTAGTTGATTCAAGTTTACATGATTAGTTTAATCACATATTAGTAGTAACATATAGAGAATTGATTTGATAAAATAACAGTCTTCACATTTAAAGTCAGAGACATGATAAATGGCTACTTTGAAGAAAATCTAAAATAAATTATATTTTGATTGGTTTAATACTTGTTTGGTTACTACATGATTCCATAGGTGTTATTTCATAGTGTTGATGTCTTCACTATTATTCTACAATGTAGAAGATAGTAAAATAAAGAAAAACCCTTGAATGAGTAGGTGTGTCCAAACTTCTGACTGGTATTGTATATCTATATACGGTATATATATATACACACTTGATTTTTTGATAATTTTGGCCTGTTTTGTTTGTTATTTTGACATTAATACGTGTCACATATCAGTTTGCAAACAATGTAAAACATAATAATCATTGAGTTAATAAAGCTGCATACAAACATGGTTTATTTTTGCTTTCTTGAGTAAGGTAGTAAGGCAGCTCCAACATGCTGCCTAACTCCATGCTTTATGTGGTGGTGGGGCTGAAAATACAGAGCATGAGGGGCCAAAGGGACTGTGTATTCTAGGTGAAAACACGCCATTTGGTGAAGCCTTATTGGAAGAAGGACCTCATTCTGTGCGTCTGTGTGATTGTCTAAGTGACCCTCAGAGGTGGTGAATTCCAATTATTTTAAATGTGCTAGCCAGGTATGCCCTGGGTTACTCTGTGTGAGTATTTTGTTATGGGATCACTAGGAGACAAAGCTGAACGATAAATTATGGCCAATGCTGTCTGGCTATGTGTGTCTTTGCTTTGATTTGGTAAATACAGGAAATTTCCACGACAATTGACATTCATATTGCACTGTAGAACTTTACCTAATGAGTGGGGATCAATGAAATTGAGTATCAGTATACTCAATACATTTTTTCTCAACTTGCTTTTCCTCTGGAATAGTGTTCACTACAGATAGGTTGACAAGACATGTTGCTCAATTCAGTTGTTTCAGAGTCCCACAAAACCTTTTTTTATTAAACTAGGCAAGTCAGTTAAGAGCAAATTCTTATTTACAATGACGCCTTACCAATGATCAGTGGGTTAACTTCCTTGTTCAGGGGCAGAGCGACATATTTTTACATTGTCAGCTCGGGGATTTGATCCAGCAACCTTTTTGGTTACTGGCTCAATGCTGTGACCACTGGGCTACCTGCCACCCCAATAAGAGCTTCAATGCTAATGTTCTCTGGGCGTCACTGAGTAGACTGATACCCCATGTTATTGATCTACAATTCATAGGTAAGGCTGTACAGTGAAATAAGTTTAATAATAATATATAATAATAATAATATAATAAGCCCCCAATGCAATTCTGAAGTCTAATACATCCAGAGTAATTTCAACAGATTTTTGTCAAATTAACAAATAGTCTTATTTAACATTATACCTTGTTTAGCATGATCTATTCAAATATGGCATAATTATACTATTTGTATTCATTTGCATCACTGTCAAGGACATTTTTTGAAGGCTAACCGCAAAGTCCACAATTGTGGCTAATCCTTATTGTGGCTAGCTTCACATAGATGGACTGACCACCATTAATCAAATAAGAACTGTCTTATAAATTAGGTTTATTTTAGATGATGACACCTAGCTAGATAGTTAGCTAGCTCACTACAGCTACTGAAACAGATGATCTTCTTTTGCTATGTTTTTGGGGAAGGACATTGTTTGCATCCATGAGCTACCTATTTTATGACCAGCCCTGTAGGTGCGCGACATGAGTTTGAAGGAATTGCCCGTGGAGCTCCCAGACAGGTTTGTGTCGAGGAACAGATCTAGGGAAGGGTACCAAAAAATGTGTGCAGCATTGAAGGTCCCCAAGAACACAGTGGCCTCCATCATTCCATAAATGGAATAAGTTTGGAACCACAAAGACTCTTCCTAGAGCTGGCCGCCCGGCCAAACTGAGCAATCGGGGAGAAGGGCCTTGGTCAGGGAGGTGACCAAGAACCCAATGGTCACTCTGACAGAGCTCCAGAGTTCCTCTGTGGAGAAGGGAGAAACTTCCAGAAAGACAACCATCTCTGCAGCATTCCACCAATCAGGCCTTTATGGTGCAATGGCCAGACGGAAGCAACTCCTCAGTAAAATGCACATGACAGCCCGAGTTTGGAGTTTGCCAAAAGGCACCTCAAGACTCTCAGACCATGAGAATCAAGATGATCTGGTTTGATGAATAAGATTGAACTTTTTGGCCTGAATTCCAAGCGTCATGTCTGGAGGAAACCTGGCACCATCCCTATGGTGAAGCATTGTGGTGGCAGCATCATGCTGTGGGGATGTTTTTCAGGGGCAGGGACTGGGAGACTAGTCAGGATCGAGGGAAAGATGAACGGCGCAAAGTACAGATACATCCTAGATGAAAACCTGCTCCAGAGCGCTCAGGACCTCAGACTGGGGCGAAGGTTCACCTTCCAACAGGCAACGACCCTACGCACACAGCCAAGACCATGCAGGAGTGGCTTCGGGACAAGTCTCTGAATGTCCTTGAGTGGCCCAGCCAGAGCCCGGACTTGAACCCTGTGCAGCGACGCTCCCCATCCAACCTGTCAGAGCTTGAGATGATCTGCAGAGAACAATTCATTTATACAAATATTTACTACGTTCGTCTCAGCTCATTAATGTCTTAAACGAAATGACGGATTGCCTCTCACCCGCTTACCATTCCCTTATGCCGTAGTTTGTACATCTCAGTTGTCAGGAGAAACCACATTTCTTTAAGAAAGTCAGCCATATCAGCTATGTTTTTAAAAAGGCAGTTAATGAGGCTGAATGAACTGTTTTGCTGCCAGACAAGGCTCTGCTGAGGCTCAGGGGTAGTGATGGTAAGGAGTCACTCCATGGTGCTGAAAACAAGGCTCCACTGAGGCTCAGGGGTAGTGGTGGTAAGGAGTCACTCCATGTGCTGAAAACAAGGCTCTGCTGAGGCTCAGGGGTGGTGGTGGTAAGGAGTCACTCCATGGTGCTGAAAACAAGGCTCTGCTGAGGCTCAGGGGTAGTGGTGGTAAGGAGTCACTCCATGGTGCTTGAAAACAAGGCTCCACTGAGGCTCAGGGGTAGTGGTGGTAAGGAGTCACTCCATGGTGCTGAAAACAAGGCTCTGCTGAGGCTCAGGGGTAGTGGTGGTAAGGAGTCACTCCATGGTGCTGAAAACAAGGCTCTGCTGAGGCTCAGGGGTAGTGGTGGTAAGGAGTCACTCCATGGTGCTGAAAACAAGGCTCTGCTGAGGCTCAGGGGTAGTGGTGGTAAGGAGTCACTCCATGGTGCTGGAAAGAAGGCTCTGCTGTTGGGACAGCTTTATGTAGGCCCTAACAGTTTGTGTGTTTGTCACCGTTATAGTGCAAATAATGTATTGTTTAGTGTTGTGTTGTGTCGTGTCGTGGCTTTGTTGGCATGAATCTAAAAATTCAGTTTGCCCCACCAAGATTTACATGCTGAAATCCCCACTGGACAACAAACTTGCGATGTGAAATTGCCCTAAAAACATTGATCATATTCAATGTATGTGCCTTTCACTGTCAGATGTAGTCTAGATAGTTAGGTGTGAGCAGTGTGGCAGAAATTACACTAATTTGATGTTGCTGCATGAAACTTATCTAATGTTTCAGCAATAATTTAATTTTAGAGATATACTCAAGATATATGTTATAATAAATATACAGTGCCTTGCGAAAGTATTCGGCCCCCTTGAACTTTGCGACCTTTTGCCACATTTCAGGCTTCAAACATAAAGATATAAAACTGTATTTTTTTGTGAAGAATCAACAACAAGTGGGACACAATCATGAAGTGGAACGACATTTATTGGATATTTCAAACTTTTTTAACAAATCAAAAACTGAAAAATTGGGCGTTCAAAATTATTCAGCCCCCTTAAGTTAATACTTTGTAGCGCCACCTTTTGCTGCGATTACAGCTGTAAGTCGCTTGGGGTATGTCTCTATCAGTTTTACACATCGAGAGACTGACATTTTTTCCCATTCCTCCTTGCAAAACAGCTCGAGCTCAGTGAGGTTGGATGGAGAGCATTTGTGAACAGCAGTTTTCAGTTCTTTCCACAGATTCTCGATTGGATTCAGGTCTGGACTTTGACTTGGCCATTCTAACACCTGGATATGTTTATTTTTGAACCATTCCATTATAGATTTTGCTTTATGTTTTGGATCATTGTCTTGTTGGAAGACAAATCTCCGTCCCAGTCTCAGGTCTTTTGCAGACTCCATCAGGTTTTCTTCCAGAATGGTCCTGTATTTGCCTCCATCCATCTTCCCATCAATTTTAACCATCTTCCCTGTCCCTGCTGAAGAAAAGCAGGCCCAAACCATGATGCTGCCACCACCATGTTTGACAGTGGGGATGGTGTGTTCAAGGTGATGAGCTGTGTTGCTTTTACGCCAAACATAACGTTTTGCATTGTTGCCAAAAAGTTCAATATTGGTTTCATCTGACCAGAGCAGCTTCTTCCACATGTTTGGTGTGTCTCCCAGGTGGCTTGTGGCAAACTTTAAACAACACTTTTTATGGATATCTTTAAGAAATGGCTTTCTTCTTGACACTCTTCCATAAAGGACAGATTTGTGCAATATACGACTGATTGTTGTCCTATGGACAGAGTCTCCCACCTCAGCTGTAGATCTCTGCAGTTCATCCAGAGTGATCATGGGCCTCTTGGCTGCATCTCTGATCAGTCTTCTCCTTGTACGAGCTGAAAGTTTAGAGGGACGGCCAGGTCTTGGTAGATTTGCAGTGGTCTGATACTCCTTCCATTTCAATATTATCGCTTGCACAGTGCTCCTTGGGATGTTTAAAGCTTGGGAAATCTTTTTGTATCCAAATTTAAACTTCTTCACAACAGTATCTCGGACCTGCCTGGTGTGTTCCTTGTTCTTCATGATGCTCTCTGCGCTTTTAACGGACCTCTGAGACTATCACAGTGCAGGTGCATTTATACGGAGACTTGATTACACACAGGTGGATTGTATCTATCATCATTAGTCATTGGATCATTCAGAGATTCTCACTGAACTTCTGGAGAGTGTTTGCTGCACTGAAAGTAAATGGGCTGAATAATTTTGCACGCCCAATTTTTCAGTTTTTGATTTGTTAAAAAAGTTTGAAATATCCAATAAATGTTGTTCCACTTCATGAATGTGTCCCACTTGTTGTTGATTCTTCACAAAAAATACAGTTTTATATCTTTATGTTTGAAGCCTGAAATGTGGCAAAAGGTCGCAAAGTTCAAGGGGGCCGAATACTTTCGCAAGGCACTGTATATATATAATATCTCTGACATTGAATTATTCCTGAATCATTAGATAAGTATCATGCAGCAACATCAAATTAGTAGAGGGAACCTGGAATGGAGTATTTAGAAGATACTCAAGGCCCTGGAGGCTGTAGGGGAAACCTGGAATGGAGTATTTAGAAGATACTCAAGGCCCTGGAGGCTGTAGGGGGAACCTGGAATGGAGCATTTAGAAGATACTCAAGGCCCTGGAGGCTGTAGGGGGAACCTGGAATGGAGTATTTAGAAGATACTCAAGGCCCTGGAGGCTGTAGGGGGAACCTGGAATGGAGTATTCAGAACGAATTCAAAAACAGGATACATGATTAAGGAAAATTATTAATTTATTCTATATGCTACAAAGACAAAAGTAATACTTTACTGAGATTATTCATTGAAAAATAATGGTTCTGCACAAAACAAGCACAATGAAACAATTGTTTAAATCAAATCAAATTATGAAGAACTAATATAGAGACCAAAATGGGAAAATAAAGTAAATAATTGTAATAATTGAATTCTCCTCTCCTGTATGTTTTCTAACTCTGTAACAGGTAACGGTATAACATTATACTGAACCTGTAACAATAATGCCTGAACCTCAACACCTATCAGTTGATCTGTATAGACATGAGAAGTGAAGGCATTTACAATGTATCAACCATAATGCTATACAGTATATGACCAGTATATGACTGATGTTAAAGGACAGCTGCTGAATGAATAATACAACACACATTATATTAAAACACATTCCAATCAGAATAATACATGTATCAGTTAATAGATCACATTTGATCAAATGCCACTATTGTTCCAGCAGGTGGAGCTACAATGTAACAACATACAGCATTGTGACTCACAGTTCTATATTAGAATTCCATGAGTTCCATTCTGATGGTTGTTATGGTGATCAGGTGAACTCAGCCTCACTCTCCTTCAACACGATCACCTGTTCAACACAGAAGTAGTTCATCATTGTGGCTATGTATTTACTTATCCAATACAGAACCACTTAGAAATGTAAATCATATCAGATGATTTACTAGTCAATACTGTGCTACTTAGAATCCTATCAAATTACTTCCAATGAGGCTCCTGCTTATGTCCAGTTCTCCCTTATCAATACCAGGGTTATTTACTAATGATCAATACCAGGACAATTTACTATCCTCGTCAATACCAGGGCAATTTACTATCCTCATCAATACCTGGGATATTTACTCCTCATCAATACCAGGGATATTTACTCCTCATCAATACCAGGGCTATTTACTCCTCATCAATACCTGGACTATTTACTCCTTATCAATACCTGGGCTATTTACTCCTTATCAATACAGGGGTTATTTACAATTTATCAATACCAGCTTTATTTACTAAATATCAGTACCTGGGCAACAGTACCGGTACCAGTACCACCAATATTTACTAATTATCAATACCTTGGCTATTTACTGCTCATCAATACCCAGGATATGTACTCCTTATCAATACCCAGGCTATTTACTCATCATAAATACCCAGGATATTTACACCTTATCAATACCAGGGATGTTGACTCCTTATCAATTCCTGGGCTATTTACTCCTTATCAATACCAGGGTTATTTACTCCTTATCAATACCCAGGATATTTACTACTTAGCAATACCTGGGCTATTTTCTCCTCTTACTTCTACTAAGAGGTAACATAATATAGTACACACTGTGTTCAGAATACCATATTGTGGTAGTTGACTCTAATCCATCCTACTTTCTACTTCTACTAAGAGGTAGTATAATATAGTACAGACTGTGTTCAGAATACCATATTGTGGTAGTTGACTCTAATCCATCCTACTTTCTACTTCTACTAAGAGGTAACATAATATAGTACACACTGTGTTCAGAATACCATATTGTGGTAGTTGACTCTAATCCATCCTACTTTCTACTTCTACTAAGAGGTAATATAATATAGTACACACTGTTCAGAATACCATATTGTGGTAGTTGACTCTAATCCATCCTACTTTCTACTTCTACTAAGAGGTCATATAATATAGTTCACGCTGTGTTCAGAATACCATATTGTGGTAGTTGACTCTAATCCATCCTACTTTCTACTTCTACTAAGAGGTAATATAATATAGTACACACTGTGTTCAGAATACCATATTGTGGTGGTTGACTCTAATCCATCCTACTTTCTACTTCTACTAAGAGGTAACATAATATAGTACACACTGTGTTCAGAACACCATATTGTGGTAGTTGACTCTAATCCATCCTACTTTCTACTTCTACTAAGAGGTAACATAATATAGTACACACTGTGATCAGAATACCATATTGTGACCCTGCAGCTGTTGTGTTGTAAGGTAGAAACTCACCTAATTGGTCTTGGTGGGTCTTCCTGGGTACCCTGGTTTCACCTAAACAGACAGTTATCAACACTTAACAACATGGTTCAATCTGTAAGGATCGATGCCGGGGACGAGAAGCAGGTACAGGGAGGGAACATTTAATGAATATCGGAACAGGACAGGAACACACAATGACATTAATGCTGGTACAGGGAACACACGGAGATGCAGACAGAAATAGGGAAAGCAATCAAAAAACTAAAGGAGTCCAGATGAGTCCAATGATGCGCTGCGTGATGGTGACCGGTGATGAAGCGCGTAATGATGGTGACAGGTGTGCGTAATGAAGGCAGTCTGGCACCCTCAAGTACCAGAGGAGGAGAGCGGGAGCAGGCGTGACAGTACGACCCTTCTAGGGGCGCCACCCAGCATTCCACCTGGGTGAGCCTGACGGTCCGATGCATGGGCACTGGACGGCTGGGATGTAGAAGCCCGATGAACCAGCAGAGGCATGTGAGCCTGACAATCCCGCCCAGACGTGGGAGCCTGACAAACCAGCTGAGGCCTGGGAGCCTGATGGCCGGCTGAAGCATGATGTGTGGTGGGCATCAGCCCAGCCCACCGGGGCAAGACAACCTCTCGAGCCAGCTAAGGTGTGGAATCCCTACAAGCTAGCTAAGGCACCCCCGGTTACCTCAGCGACAGCACCCAGACACACCGTTGCCAACCAACACTCCCAGATGCTTCTGTTAATGGTACAAGTATGGATCCACGCCGGGGATGAGAAGAAGGTACAGGAAGTGAACATTTAATGAATAACGGACATGGAACAGGAAAGAACAGCATCTGGACAGGAACACACAATGACATTAACGTACAGGCAACATACAGGGAAGCAGACCGAAATAGGGAAGGCAATCAAAACATGAAAAAACACGAAATGAGTCCAGGTGAGTGCAGTGATGCTGTAACGAAGGCAGTCGAGCGCCAGATAGGGAGCAGGCGTGACACAGTTTTCAACATTAACAACATGGTACAATCACAGGTAGTTGTCAACACATTAAAACATGGTTCAATCAGAGCTAGTTATCAACACATTAAAACATGTTTCAATTAGAGCTAGTTATCAACACTTTATACAACCTGACTCAGTCAGAGATAGTTATCAGCACTTTACAACATAACTCAGTCAGAACTACTGCAGAATTGTGGGTCATTTTTATATTATTCTGATTTACAACAGGTATTCTGTTGGAATGAGGCGATCCTGTATAAACTCAGGTTCTCACCTTGAGTCCTGCTCCTGCAGCCTTTCACCAGCAGTATGATGGTCACCAGCAGGTAGGGAGACCCCACCAGTAGACTACACAGCAGCCTGGTTAGAGACATGGACAACACTGGGACTACTGGAGATGGAATGGGTGGAGACATGGACAACACTGGGACTACTGGAGATGGAATGGGTGGAGACATGGACAACACTGGGACTACTGGAGATGGAATGGGAGATGGACCTGCAGCTGGAGAAAGAATGAGATCTGTATTATGAGCACATTTATGGGTAGGGAGACCCCACCAGTAGGTAGGGAGACCCCACCAGTAGGTAGAGAGACCCCACCAGTAGGTAGAGAGACCCCACCAGTAGGTAGGGAGACCCCACCAGTAGGTAGAGAGACCCCACCAGTAGGTAGAGAGACCCCACCAGTAGGTAGGGAGACCCCACCAGTAGGTAGAGAGACCCCACCAGTAGGTAGGGAGACCCCACCAGTAGGTAGAGAGACCCCACCAGTAGGTAGAGAGACCCCACCAGTAGATAGGGAGACCCCACCAGTAGGTAGAGAGACCCCACCAGTAGATAGGGAGACCCCACCAGTAGGTAGGGAGACCCCACCAGTAGGTAGGGAGACCCCACCAGTAGGTAGAGAGACCCCACCAGTAGACTACACACCAGCAGGTAGGGAGACCCCATCAGTAGGTAGGGAGACCCCACCAGTAAGTAGAGAGACCCCACCAGTAGACTACACACCAGCAGGTAGGGAGACCCCACCAGTAGATAGGGAGACCCCACCAGTAGATAGAGAGACCCCACCAGTAGGTAGGGAGACCCCACCAGTAGATAGATAGACCCCACCAGTAGGTAGAGAGACCCCACCAGTAGGTAGGGAGACCCCACCAGTAGGTAGAGAGACCCCACCAGTAGGTAGAGAGACCCCACCAGTAGGTAGAGAGACCCCACCAGTAGGTAGAGAGACCCCACCAGTAGGTAAAGAGACCCCACCAGTAGGTAGAGAGACCCCACCAGTAGGTAGAGAGACCCCACCAGTAGGTAGAGAGACCCCACCAGTAGGTAGAGAGACCCCACCAGTAGGTAGAGAGACCCCACCAGTAGGTAGAGAGACCCCACCAGTAGGTAAAGAGACCCCACCAGTAGGTAGAGAGACCCCACCAGTAGGTAGAGAGACCCCACCAGTAGGTAGAGAGACCCCACCAGTAGGTAGAGAGACCCCACCAGTAGGTAGAGAGACCCCACCAGTAGGTAGGGAGACCCCACCAGTAGGTAGAGAGACCCCACCAGTAGGTAGAGAGACCCCACCAGTAGGTAGAGAGACCCCACCAGTAGGTAGAGAGACCCCACCAGTAGGTAGAGAGACCCACCAGTAGGTAGAGAGACCCCACCAGTAGACTACACACCAGCAGGTAGGGAGACCCCACCAGTAGACTACACACCAGCAGGTAGGGAGACCCCACCAGTAGACTACACACCAGTAGGTAGGGAGACCCCACCAGTAGGCAGGGAGACCCCACCAGTAGGTAGGGAGACCCCACCAGTAGGTAGAGAGACCCCACCAGTAGGTAGAGAGACCCCACCAGTAGGTAGAGAGACCCCACCAGTAGGTAGAGAGACCCCACCAGTAGGTAGAGAGACCCCACCAGTAGGTAGAGAGACCCCACCAGTAGATAGAGAGACCCCACCAGTAGGTAGAGAGACCCCACCAGTAGGTAGAGAGACCCCACCAGTAGGTAGAGAGACCCCACCAGTAGGTAGAGAGACCCCACCAGTAGACTACACACCAGCAGGTAGGGAGACCCCACCAGTAGACTACACACCAGCAGGTAGGGAGACCCCACCAGTAGACTACACACCAGTAGGTAGGGAGACCCCACCAGTAGGCAGGGAGACCCCACCAGTAGGTAGGGAGACCCCACCAGTAGGTAGAGAGACCCCACCAGTAGGTAGAGAGACCCCACCAGTAGGTAGAGAGACCCCACCAGTAGGTAGAGAGACCCCACCAGTAGGTAGAGAGACCCCACCAGTAGGTAGAGAGACCCCACCAGTAGATAGAGAGACCCCACCCCAGTAGGTAGAGAGACCCCACCAGTAGGTAGAGAGACCCCACCAGTAGGTAGAGAGACCCCACCAGTAGGTAGAGAGACCCCACCAGTAGGTAGGGAGACCCCACCCCAGTAGGTAGAGAGACCCCGCCAGTAGGTAGAGAGACCCCACCAGTAGGTAGAGAGACCCCACCAGTAGATAGAGAGACCCCACCCAGTAGGTAGAGAGACCCCACCAGTAGGTAGAGAGACCCCACCAGTAGGTAGAGAGACCCCACCAGTAGGTAGGGAGACCCCACCAGTAGGTAGGGAGACCCCACCAGTAGGTAGAGAGACCCCACCAGTAGGTAGGGAGACCCCACCAGTAGGTAGGGAGACCCCACCAGTAGGTAGAGAGACCCCACCAGTAGGTAGGGAGACCCCACCAGTAGGTAGAGAGACCCCACCAGTAGGTAGGGAGACCCCACCAGTAGGTAGGGAGACCCCACCAGTAGGTAGAGAGACCCCACCAGTAGGTAGGGAGACCCCACCAGTAGGTAGAGAGACCCCACCAGTAGGTAGGGAGACCCCACCAGTAGGTAGGGAGACCCCACCAGTAGGTAGAGAGACCCCACCAGTAGGTAGGGAGACCCCACCAGTAGGTAGGGAGACCCCACCAGTAGGTAGAGAGACCCCACCAGTAGGTAGGGAGACCCCACCAGTAGGTAGAGAGACCCCACCAGTAGGTAGAGAGACCCCACCAGTAGGTAGGGAGACCCCACCAGTAGGTAGGGAGACCCCACCAGTAGGTAGAGAGACCCCACCAGTAGGTAGGGAGACCCCACCAGTAGGTAGGGAGACCCCACCAGTAGGTAAAGAGACCCCACCAGTAGGTAGGGAGACCCCACCAGTAGGTAGAGAGACCCCACCAGTAGGTAGGGAGACCCCACCAGTAGGTAGGGAGACCCCACCAGTAGGTAGAGAGACCCCACCAGGAGACCCCACCAGTAGGTAGGGAGACCCCACCAGTAGGTAGAGAGACCCCACCAGGAGACCCCACCAGTAGGTAGAGAGACCCCACCAGGAGACCCCACCAGTAGACTACACACCAGTAGGTAGAGAGACCCCACCAGTAGGTAGAGAGACCCCACCAGTAGGTAGGGAGACCCCACCAGTAGGTAGGGAGACCCCACCAGTAGGTAGGGAGACCCCACCAGTAGGTAGAGAGACCCCACCAGTAGGTAGAGAGACCCCACCAGTAGGTAGGGAGACCCCACCAGTAGGTAGGGAGACCCCACCAGTAGGTAGAGAGACCCCACCAGTAGGTAGGGAGACCCCACCAGTAGGTAGGGAGACCCCACCAGTAGGTAGAGAGACCCCACCAGGAGACCCCACCAGTAGGTAGGGAGACCCCACCAGTAGGTAGAGAGACCCCACCAGGAGACCCCACCAGTAGGTAGAGAGACCCCACCAGGAGACCCCACCAGTAGGTAGGGAGACCCCACCAGTAGGTAGGGAGACCCCACCAGTAGGTAGAGAGACCCCACCAGGAGACCCCACCAGTAGGTAGGGAGACCCCACCAGTAGGTAGAGAGACCCCACCAGTAGGTAGGGAGACCCCACCAGTAGGTAGAGAGACCCCACCAGTAGGTAGGGAGACCCCACCAGTAGGTAGGGAGACCCCACCAGTAGGTAGAGAGACCCCACCAGTAGGTAAAGAGACCCCACCAGTAGGTAGGGAGACCCCACCAGTAGGTAGAGAGACCCCACCAGTAGGTAGGGAGACCCCACCAGTAGGTAGGGAGACCCCACCAGTAGGCAGGGAGACCCCACCAGTAGGTAAAGAGACCCCACCAGTAGGTAGAGAGACCCCACCAGTAGGTAGGGAGACCCCACCAGTAGGTAGGGAGACCCCACCAGTAGGTAAAGAGACCCCACCAGTAGGTAGAGAGACCCCACCAGTAGGTAGAGAGACCCCACCAGTAGGTAGAGAGACCCCACCAGTAGGTAGGGAGACCCCACCAGTAGGCAGGGAGACCCCACCAGTAGGTAGGGAGACCCCACCAGTAGGTAGAGAGACCCCACCAGTATGTAGAGAGACCCCACCAGTAGGTAGGGAGACCCCACCAGTAGATAGAGAGACCCCACCAGTAGGTAGAGAGACCCCACCAGTAGGTAGAGAGACCCCACCAGTAGGTAGGGAGACCCCACCAGTAGGCAGGGAGACCCCACCAGTAGGTAGGGAGACCCCACCAGTAGGTAGGGAGACCCCACCAGGAGACCCCACCAGGAGACCCCACCAGGAAACTACACAGCAACCTGGGTAGAGACATGGACAACACTGGAGATGGTGCTGGAGAGAGACATGGACATCACTGGAGATGGTGATGGGTAGAGACATGGACAACACTGGAGATGGTGCTGGAGAGAGACATGGACAACACTGGAGATGGTGCTGGAGAGAGACATGGACAACACTGGAGATGGTGCTGGAGAGAGACATGGACATCACTGGAGATGGTGATGGGTAGAGACATGGACAACACTGGAGATGGTGCTGGAGAGAGACATGGACAACACTGGAGATGGTGCTGGGTAGAGACATGGACAACACTGGAGATGGTGCTGGGTAGAGACATGGACAACACTGGAGATGGTGATGGAGAGAGACATGGACAACACTGGAGATGGTGCTGGAGAGAGACATGGACAACACTGGAGATGGTGCTGGTTAGAGACATGCAAATACACACCCATATACACAGAAACAAACAAATATACACACACACATACACACAACACACACAGATTGATAATTATGTTCATAAATGTAAAATGTGCAGTATATTTATACTGGAGACTGAAAAGATTTGGCATGGGTCCTCAAATCCTCAAAGGTTCAACATTGCATCACTGCCTGGTATGACAACTGCACGGCCTCCGACCGCAAGACACTACAGAGGGTAGTACGTATGGCCCAGTACATTGCTGGGACCAAGCTTCCTGCCATCCAGGACCTCTATACCAGGCGGTGTCAGAGGAAGGCCCTAAAAATTGTCAAAGACTCCAGCCACTCCAGTCATAGACTGTTCTCTCTACTACCGCATGGCAAGCGGTACCGGAGTGCCAAGTCTAGGACAAAAAGGCTTCTCAACAGTTTTTACCCCCAAGCCATAAGACTCCTGAACATCTAGTCAAATGGCTCCCCAGACTTTTCACATTGACCCCCCTCCCCTCTCCACACCACTGCCACTCTCTGTTGTTATCTATACATAGTCACTTTAGTTAACTCTACCTACAGGTACATACTACCTCAACATTGACTCTGTACCGGCACCCCCCTGTATATATATTGTTATTTTTGACTTCTGCTCTTTAATTACTTGTTACTTTTATCTCTTATTCTTATCCACATTTTTTGAAAAATGTTGGTTAGGGGCTTGTAAGTCAGCATTTCACTGAAAGGTCAACACCTGTTGTATTCAGCGCATGTGACTAATACAATTTGATTTGATATTTTCATGGTTAGTTACAGCAACTACATTGTAAATACAAGTAACTACCACGTCAGTAACCATCTAAGTAATAACCCTGAGGGGGTGTGGTATATGGACAATATACCACGGCTAAGGTCTTTTCTTATGGTTTGTCATATTCTCAGGGGGTGTGGTATATGGCAAATACACCATGGCTAAGGGCTTTTCTTATGGTTTGTCATATTCTCACCTGTCACAGTCATCCAGCTCTCTGGTGATTCTCCTTTCGAGCTGGAACACTTGTAGAATCCTTCATCTGACTTGGATACTGCAGGGATGGTCATCTCTCCTGAAGACTCAGCCCTGATGAGGGATCCATCTTTGTAGAAAACAGCTGTGAGGTCAGAGGGAGTTCCCTGATGTCTGCAGCGCAGAGTCACAGAATCTCCCTCAGTGACAGGAAGGGCAGGTCTCTCCAGGATCTCAGCTCAAGCTGTATATAATATATAAACAGGTCTCTCCAGGATCACAGCTCCAGCTGTATATAATATATAAACAGGCCTCTCCAGGATCACAGCTCCAGCTGTATATAATATATAAACAGGCCTCTCCAGGATCTCAGCTCCAGCTGTATATAATATATAAACATCATATATAAACAGGTCTCTCCAGGATCTCAGCTCCAGCTGTATATAATATATAAACAGGTCTCTCCAGGATCACAGCTCCAGCTGTATATAATATATAAACAGGCCTCTCCAGGATCACAGCTCCAGCTGTATATAATATATAAACAGGCCTCTCCAGGATCTCAGCTCCAGCTGTATATAATATATAAACATCATATACAAACAGGTCTCTCCAGGATCACAGCTCCTTAATTAATCTTAATTAATCCTTAATTAAGCTCCTTAATTACTTAAAAATCATACAATGTGATTTATGGATTTTTGTTGTAGATTTCGTCTCTCACAGTTGAAGTGTACCTATGATTAAAAATTAGAGACCTCTACATACTTTGTAAGTAGGAAAACCTGAAAAATCAGCAGTGTGTCAAATACTTGTTCTCCCCACTTTATAAACATAAGATCAGCTATCTGAAACTAGATGAACCACTAAACACTATAATGTCAGTAGATGGTGTTTGTGGACATACCATGTACTGTGATCTTGACAGCATTGCTGTGTTCTCCAGATCCAGACTCACACCAGTACACTCCACTGTCTGATGGTATTAGTGACACAATGCATGAAGACCCTTGTTGTTTTCCCCAGTCAGTATTACACTCTGAAAGATATCCTCTCAATGTGTTCCTCACCACTCTCCATCCAGCAGAGTTCCCCTGAACCTCACAGCTCAGAGAGACAGACTCATATTCAAAGAACTGAGATCTGTCAGGACTGACACTCAGAGAGGCTGGAAGAGAGAAATCTGAGAAAGAGAAAGAGAGATAGAGAGAGAGAGGGAGAGAGAGAGAGAGAGAGAGAGAGAGAGAGAGAGGAAGTTGCATTGTCGAAGTACATTATAAAATATTCTAACAGAGAGGCTATTCTCTATCTGTTTAACCTGGTGATGAGGGGAGGATACTATCCTGAGATCTGGAGACAAGGCTTTACATTCTAACAGAGATACTGAAACACAGCAGAGAGGCTATTCTCTAGCTGTTTAACCTGGTGATGAAGGTAGGATACTATCCTGAGATCTGGAGACAAGGCTTTACATTCTAACAGAGATACTGAAACACAGCAGAGAGGCTATTCTCTAGCTGTTTAACCTCGTGATGAGGGGAGGATACTATCCTGAGACAAGGCTTTATATTCTAACAGAGATGCTGAAACACAGCAGAGAGGCTATTCTCTAGCTGTTTAACCTGGTGATGAGGGGAGGATGAAGGGAGGATACTATCCTGAGACAAGGCTATTCTCTAGCTGTTTAACCTGGTGATGAGGGTAGGATACTATCCTGAGATCTGGAGACAAGGCTTTATATTCTAACAGAGATGCTGAAACACGGCAGAGAGGCTATTCTCTATCTGTGAGATATGTGAAAAAACACCTTGAGGATTGATTCAAACAACGTTTGCCATGTTTCGGTCGATATTATGGAGTTAATTCGGAAAAAAGTTCGACGTTTTGGTGACTGAATTTTCGGTTCGTTTCGGTAGCCAAATGTGTAGTAACAAAACGGAGCGATTTGTCCTACACAAAGAATCTTTCAGGAAAAACTGGACATCTGCTATGTAACTGAGAGTCTCCTCATTGAAACATCTGAAGTTCTTCAAAGGTAAATTATTTTATTTGATTCCTTTGCTGGTTTTTGTGAAAATGTAATGTGCTAAATGCTACGCTAAATGCTAAGCTAGCCATCAACACTCTTACACAAATGATTGATTTTCTATGGTTCAAAAGCATATTTTGAAAATCTGAGATGACAGTGTTGTTAAGAAAAGGCTAAGCTTGAGAGCAGGCATATTTATTTCATTTCATTTGTGATTTTTAGAAATCGTTAACGTTGCGTTATGGTAATGAGCCTGAGGGTGTAGTCACGCTCCCGGATCCGGTATCGGTAGTTCAGAGAGGTTAACCTGGTGATGAGGGTAGGATACTATTCTGAGACAAGGCTTTATATTCTAACAGAGATAGTGAAACACATCAGAGAGAGGCTATTCTCTAGCTGTTTAACCTGGTGATGAGGGTAGGATACTATCCTGAGATCTGGAGACAAGGCTTCATATTCTAACAGAGATACTGATACTGAAACACAGCAGAGAGGCTATTCTCTAGCTGTTTAACCTAGTGATGAGGGGAGGATACTATCCTGAGGCAAGGCTTTATATTCTAACAGAGATGCTGAAACACGGCAGAGAGGCTATTCTCTGGCTGTTTAACCTAGTGATGAGGGTAGGATACTATCCTGAGATCTGGAGACAAGGCTTTATATTCTAACAGAGAAGCTGAAACACAGCAGAGAGGCTATTCTCTAGCTGTTTAACCTGGTGATGAGGGGAGGATACTATCCTGAGATCTGGAGACAATGCTTTTTATTCTAACTGAGATGCTGAAACACAGCAGAGAGAGGCTGTACTCTCTAGCTGTTTAATAGCCTCCCAAATCAGACCCTGACCAAACCAAAATGAGACATGAAAAGGCTCTTTATGGTCAGAGCGTGACACCTGGTCTGTCATAATTTATTAGAGACAGTAAATCGAGCTGGTCTGTCATAATATAATAGAGACAGTAGATCTAGATGGTCTGTCATATATATTAGAGACAGTAGATCTAGCTGGTCTGTCATCATATATTAGAGACAGTAGATCTAGCTGGTCTGTCATAATATATTAGAGACAGTAGATCTAGCTGGTCTGTCATAATATAATAGAGACAGTAGATCTAGATGGTCTGTCATATATATTAGAGACAGTAGATCTAGCTGGTCTGTCATCATATATTAGAGACAGTAGATCTAGCTGGTCTGTCATAATATATTAGAGACAGTAGATCTAGCTGGCCTGTCATAATATAATAGAGACAGTAGATCAGCCGGTCTTTCGTAATATAATAGAGCCAGTAGAAAAAGCTCCAAAATATGCCCTGGTCTGTCGTAATATAATAGAGACAGTAGATCTAGCTGGTCTGTCATATATATTAGAGACAGTAGATCTAGCTGGTCTGTCATATATATTAGAGACAGTAGATCTAGCTGGTCTGTCATAATATAATAGAGACCGTAGATCTAGCTAGCCTGTCATAATATAATAGAGACAGTAGATCTAGCTGGTCTGTCATAATATAATAGAGACAGTAGATCTAGTTGGTCTGTCATAATATAATAGAGACAGTAGATCTAGCTGGTCTGTCATATACATTAGAGACAGTAGATCTAGCTGGTCTGTCATAATATAATAGAGACAGTAGATCTAGCTGGTCTGTCACATATATTAGAGACAGTAGCTCTAGCTGGTCTGTCATTTATATTAGAGACAGTAGATCTAGGAAGGTTTGTCATAATATAATAGAGACAGTAGATCTAGCTGGTCTGTCATATTATAATAGAGACAGTAGATCTATCTGGTCTGTCATAATATAACAGAGACAGTAGATCTAGCTGGTCTGTCATATTATAATATAGACAGTATATCTAGCTGGTCTGTCATAATATACTAGAGACAGTAGATCAAGCTGGTCTGTCATAATATAATAGAGACAGTTGATCTAGCTGGTCTGTCATAATATAATAGAGACAGTAGATCTAGCTGGTCTGCCATAATATAATAGAGACAGTAGATCTAGCTGGTCTGTCATATTATAATAGAGACAGTAGATCTAGCTGGTCTGTCATAATATAATAGAGACAGTAGATCTAGCTGGTCTGTCATAATATAATATGGACAGTATATCTAGCTGGTCTGTCATAATATACTAGAGACAGTAGATCTAGCTGGTCTGTCATAATTTATTAGAGACAGTAAATCGAGCTGGTCTGTCATAATATAATAGAGACAGTAGATCTAGATGGTCTGTCATATATATTAGAGACAGTAGATCTAGCTGGTCTGTCATCATATATTAGAGACAGTAGATCTAGCTGGTCTGTCATAATATATTAGAGACAGTAGATCTAGCTGGTCTGTCATAATATAATAGAGACAGTAGATCTAGATGGTCTGTCATATATATTAGAGACAGTAGATCTAGCTGGTCTGTCATCATATATTAGAGACAGTAGATCTAGCTGGTCTGTCATAATATATTAGAGACAGTAGATCTAGCTGGCCTGTCATAATATAATAGAGACAGTAGATCAGCCGGTCTTTCGTAATATAATAGAGCCAGTAGAAAAAGCTCCAAAATATGCCCTGGTCTGTCGTAATATAATAGAGACAGTAGATCTAGCTGGTCTGTCATATATATTAGAGACAGTAGATCTAGCTGGTCTGTCATATATATTAGAGACAGTAGATCTAGCTGGTCTGTCATAATATAATAGAGACCGTAGATCTAGCTAGCCTGTCATAATATAATAGAGACAGTAGATCTAGCTGGTCTGTCATAATATAATAGAGACAGTAGATCTAGTTGGTCTGTCATAATATAATAGAGACAGTAGATCTAGCTGGTCTGTCATATACATTAGAGACAGTAGATCTAGCTGGTCTGTCATAATATAATAGAGACAGTAGATCTAGCTGGTCTGTCACATATATTAGAGACAGTAGCTCTAGCTGGTCTGTCATTATATTAGAGACAGTAGATCTAGGAAGGTTTTCATAAATAATAGAGACAGTAGATCTAGCTGGTCTGTCATATTATAATAGAGACAGTAGATCTATCTGGTCTGTCATAATATAACAGAGACAGTAGATCTTAGCTGGTCTGTCATATTATAATATAGACAGTATATCTAGCTGGTCTGTCATAATATACCTAGAGACAGTAAGATAAAGCTGGTCTGTCATAATATAATAGAGACAGTTGATCTAGCTGGTCTGTCATAATATAATAGAGACAGTAGATCTAGCTGGTCTGCCAACTCAATATAATAGAGACAGTAGATCTAGCTGGTCTGTCATATTATAATAGAGACAGTAGATCTAGCTGGTCTGTCATAATATAATAGAGACAGTAGATCTAGCTGGTCTGTCATAATATAATAGAGACAGT
The DNA here is from genome assembly GCF_002021735.2 of Oncorhynchus kisutch. Lineage (NCBI taxonomy): Eukaryota > Metazoa > Chordata > Actinopteri > Salmoniformes > Salmonidae > Oncorhynchus > Oncorhynchus kisutch. The sequence continues at coordinate 2,158,589 of NC_034189.2, read as the reverse complement.
AGATCTAGCTGGTCTGTCATAATATAATAGAGACAGTAGATCTAGCTGGTCTGTCATAATATAATAGAGACAGTAGATCTAGCTGGTCTGTCATATATAATAGAGACAGTAGATCTAGCTGGTCTGTCATATAATAGAGACAGTAGATCTAGCTGGTCTGTCATAATATAATAGAGACAGTAGATCTAGCTGGTCTGTCATAATATAATAGAGACAGTAGATCTAGCTGGTCTGTCATAATATAATAGAGACAGTAGATCTAGCTGGTCTGTCATAATATAATAGAGACAGTAGATCTAGCTGGTCTGTCATGATATATAATAGAGACAGTAGATCTAGCTGGTCTGTCATAATATAATAGAGACAGTAGATCTAGCTGGTCTGTCATAATATAATAGAGACAGTAGATCTAGCTGGTCTGTCATGATATATAATAGAGACAGTAGATCTAGCTGGTCTGTCATAATATAATAGAGACAGTAGATCTAGCTGGTCTGTCATAATATAATAGAGACAGTAGATCTAGCTGGTCTGTCATAATATAATAGAGACAGTAGATCTAGCTGGTCTGTCATGATATATAATAGAGACAGTAGATCTAGCTGGTCTGTCATAATATAATAGAGACAGTAGATCTAGCTGGTCTGTCATAATATAATAGAGACAGTAGATCTAGCTGGTCTGTCATAATATAATAGAGACAGTAGATCTAGCTGGTCTGTCATAATATAATAGAGACATAGAGACAGTAGATCTAGCTGGTCTGTCATAATATAATAGAGACAGTAGATCTAGCTGGTCTGTCATAATATAATAGAGACAGTAGATCTAGCTGGTCTGTCATAATATAATAGAGACAGTAGATCTAGCTGGTCTGTCATAATATAATAGAGACAGTAGATCTAGCTGGTCTGTCATAATATAATAGAGACAGTAGATCTAGCTGGTCTGTCATATATTAGAGACAGTAGATCTAGATGGTCTGTCATTTATATTAGAGACAGTAGATCTAGCTGGTCTGTCATGATATATAATAGAGACAGTAGATCTAGCTGGTCTGTCATAATATAATAGAGACAGTAGATCTAGCTGGTCTGTCATAATATAATAGAGACAGTAGATCTATCTGGTCTGTCATATATTAGAGAACTGTAGATCTACCTGTTCTGTCATAATATAATAGAGACAGTAGATCTAGCTGGTCTGTCAATATATATTAGAGACAGTAGATCTAGCCTACTCTGTCATATATATTAGAGACAGTAAGATCCTACTGGTCTGTCCATATTATAAGAGCAAGTAGATCTAAGCTGGTCTGTCATAATATAATAGAACAGTAGATCTTAGCTGGTCTGTCACATATATTAGAGACAGTAGAGCTAGCTGGTCTGTCACATATATTAGAGAGACAGTAGATCTCTAGCTGGTTCTTCATAAATAATAGAGACAGTAGATCTATCTGGTCTGTCATAATATAATAGAGACAGTAGATCTAGCTGGTCTGTCATGATATATAATAGAGACAGTAGATCTGCTGGTCTGTCATAATATAATAGAGACATAGAGACAGTAGATCTAGCTGGTCTGTCATAATATAATAGAGACAGTAGATCTAGCTGGTCTGTCATAATATAATAGAGACAGTAGATCTAGCTGTTCTGTCATAATATAATAGAGACAGTAGATCTAGCTGGTCTGTCATAATATAAGAGAGACAGTAGATCTAGCTGGTCTGTCATAATATAATAGAGACAGTAGATCTACCTGGTCGTCATATTAGAGACAGTAGATCTAGATGGTCTGTCATTTATATTAGAGACAGTAGATCTAGCTGGTCTGTCATGATATATAATAGAGACAGTAGATCTAGCTGGTCTGTCATAATTTAATAGAGACAGTAGATCTAGCTGGTCTGTCATAATATAATAGAGACAGTAGATCTATCTGGTCTGTCATATATATTAGAGACCGTAGATCTACCTGGTCTGTCATATATATTAGAGACAGTAGATCTAGCTGGTCTGTCATATATATTAGAGACAGTAGATCTAGCTGGTCTGTCATATTATAATAGAGACAGTAGATCTAGCTGGTCTGTCATAATATAATAGAGACAGTAGATCTAGCTGGTCTGTCACATATATTAGAGACAGTAGATCTAGCTGGTCTGTCATATATATTAGAGACAATAGATCTAGCTTGTCTATCATAATATACTAGAGACAGTAGATCAAGCTGGTCTGTCATTTATATTAGAGACAGTAGATCTAGCTGGTCTGTCATGATATATAATAGAGACAGTAGATCTAGCTGGTCTGTCATAATATAATAGAGACAGTAGGTCTAGCTGGTCTGTCATAATATAATAGAGACAGTAGATCTATCTGGTCTGTCATATATATTAGAGACAGTAGATCTACCTGGTCTGTCATAATATAATAGAGACATTAGATCTAGCTGGTCTGTCATATATATTAGAGACAGTAGATCTAGCTGGTCTGTCATATATATTAGAGACAATAGATCTAGCTTTCTATCATAGTATACTAGAGACAGTAGATCAAGCTGGTCTGTCATAATATAATAGAGACAGTTGATCTAGCTGGTATGTCATAATATAATAGAGACAGTAGATCTAGCTGGTCTGCCATAATATATTAGAGACAGTAGATGTAGCTGGTCTGTCATATTATAATAGAGACAGTAGATTTAGTTGGTCTGCCATAATATAATAGAGACAGTAGATCTAGCTGGTCTGTCATAATATAAAATATATAGTAGATCTAGCTGGTCTGTCATAAATAATAGAGACAGTAGATCTATCTGGTCTGTCATAATATAATAGAGACAGTAGATCTAGCTGGTCTGTCATAATATAATAGAGACAGTAGATCTAGCTGGTCTGTCATATATATTAGAGACAGTAGATCTAGCTGGTCTGTCATAAAATAATAGAGACAGTAGATCTATCTGGTCTGTCATAATATAATAGAGACAGTAGGTCTAGCTGGTCTGTCATAATATAATAGAGACAGTAGATCTAGCTGGTCTGTCATATATATTAGAGACAGTAGATCTAGCTGGTCTGTCATAAAATAATAGAGACAGTAGATCTATCTGGTCTGTCATAATATAATAGAGACAGTAGATCTAGCTGGTCTGTCATAATATAATAGAGACAGTAGATCTAGCTGGTCTGTCATATATATTAGAGACAGTAGATCTAGCTGGTCTGTCATAAATAATAGAGACAGTAGATCTATCTGGTCTGTCATAATATAATAGAGACAGTAGATCTAGCTGGTCTGTCATGATATATAATAGAGACAGTAGATCTAGCTGGTCTGTCATAATATAATAGAGACATAGAGACAGTAGATCTAGCTGGTCTGTCATAATATAATAGAGACAGTAGATCTAGCTGGTCTGTCATAATATAATAGAGACAGTAGATCTAGCTGTTCTGTCATAATATAATAGAGACAGTAGATCTAGCTGGTCTGTCATAATATAATAGAGACAGTAGATCTAGCTGGTCTGTCATAATATAATAGAGACAGTAGATCTAGCTGGTCTGTCATATATTAGAGACAGTAGATCTAGATGGTCTGTCATTTATATTAGAGACAGTAGATCTAGCTGGTCTGTCATGATATATAATAGAGACAGTAGATCTAGCTGGTCTGTCATAATATAATAGAGACAGTAGATCTAGCTGGTCTGTCATAATATAATAGAGACAGTAGATCTATCTGGTCTGTCATATATATTAGAGACTGTAGATCTACCTGTTCTGTCATAATATAATAGAGACAGTAGATCTAGCTGGTCTGTCATATATATTAGAGACAGTAGATCTAGCTACTCTGTCATATATATTAGAGACAGTAGATCTAGCTGGTCTGTCATATTATAATAGAGACAGTAGATCTAGCTGGTCTGTCATAATATAATAGAGACAGTAGATCTAGCTGGTCTGTCATAATATAATAGAGACAGTAGATCTAGCTGGTCTGTCATATATAATAGAGACAGTAGATCTAGCTGGTCTGTCATAATATAATAGAGACAGTAGATCTAGCTGGTCTGTCATAATATAATAGAGACAGTAGATCTAGCTGGTCTGTCATAATATAATAGAGACAGTAGATCTAGCTGGTCTGTCATAATATAATAGATAGAGACAGTAGATCTAGCTGGTCTGTCATAATATAATAGAGACAGTAGATCTAGCTGGTCTGTCATAATATAATAGAGACAGTAGATCTAGCTGGTCTGTCATAATATAATAGAGACAGTAGATCTAGCTGGTCTGTCATAATATAATAGAGACAGTAGATCTAGCTGGTCTGTCATAATATAATAGAGACAGTAGATCTAGCTGGTCTGTCATATAATAGAGACAGTAGATCTAGCTGGTCTGTCATATATAATAGAGACAGTAGATCTAGCTGGTCTGTCATAATATAATAGAGACAGTAGATCTAGCTGGTCTGTCATAATATAATAGAGACAGTAGATCTAGCTGGTCTGTCATAATATAATAGAGACAGTAGATCTAGCTGGTCTGTCATATATAATAGAGACAGTAGATCTAGCTGGTCTGTCATAATATAATAGAGACAGTAGATCTAGCTGGTCTGTCATAATATTAGAGACAGTAGATCTAGCTGGTCTGTCATAATATAATAGAGACAGTAGATCTAGCTGGTCTGTCATATATAATAGAGACAGTAGATCTAGCTGGTCTGTCAAATATAATAGAGACAGTAGATCTAGCTGGTCTGTCATATATAATAGAGACAGTAGATCTAGCTGGTCTGTCATAATATAAATAGAGACAGTAGATCTAGCTGGTCTGTCATATATAATAGAGACAGTAGATCTAGCTGGTCTGTCATATATAATAGAGACAGTAGATCTAGCTGGTCTGTCATAATATAATAGAGACAGTAGATCTAGCTGGTCTGTCATAATATAATAGAGACAGTAGATCTAGCTGGTCTGTCATATATAATAGAGACAGTAGATCTAGCTGGTCTGTCATAATATAATAGAGACAGTAGATCTAGCTGGTCTGTCATATATATTAGAGACAGTAGATCTAGCTGGTCTGTCATGATATATAATAGAGACAGTAGATCTAGCTGGTCTGTCATAATATAATAGAGACAGTAGATCTAGCTGGTCTGTCATATTATAATAGAGACAGTAGATCTAGCTGGTCTGTCATAATATAATAGAGACAGTAGATCTAGCTGGTCTGTCATAATATAATAGAGACAGTAGATCTAGCTGGTCTGTCATATTAAATAGAGACAGTAGATCTAGCTGGTCTGTCATAATATAATAGAGACAGTAGATCTAGCTGGTCTGTCATAATATAATAGACAGTAGATCTAGCTGGTCTGTCATAAATAATAGAGACAGTAGATCTAGCTGGTCTGTCATATATAATAGAGACAGTAGATCTAGCTGGTCTGTCATAATATAATAGAGACAGTAGATCTAGCTGGTCTGTCATAATATTAGACAGTAGATCTAGATGGTCTTTCATAATATAATAGAGACAGTAGATCTAGCTGGTCTGTCATAATATAATAGAGACAGTAGATCTAGCTGGTCTGTCATGATATATAATAGAGACAGTAGATCTAGCTGGTCTGTCATAATATATAAGATAGAGACAGTAGATCTAGCTGGTCTGTCATAATATAATAGAGACAGTAGATCTAGCTGGTCTGTCATAATATAATAGAGACAGTAGATCTAGCTGGTCTGTCATAATATAATAGAGACAGTAGATCTAGCTGGTCTGTCATAATATAATAGAGACAGTAGATCTAGCTGGTCTGTCATAATATAATAGAGACAGTAGATCTAGCTGGTCTGTCATATATTAGAGACAGTAGATCTAGCTGGTCTGTCATATATATTAGAGACAGTAGATCTAGCTGGTCTGTCATAATATAATAGAGACAGTAGATCTAGCTGGTCTGTCATAATATAATAGAGACAGTAGATCTAGCTGGTCTGTCATAATATAATAGAGACAGTAGATCTAGCTGGTCTGTCATATATAATAGAGACAGTAGATCTAGCTGGTCTGTCATAATATAATAGAGACAGTAGATCTAGCTGGTCTGTCATATAATAATAGAGACAGTAGATCTAGCTGGTCTGTCATATATAATAGAGACAGTAGATCTAGCTGGTCTGTCATAATATAATAGAGACAGTAGATCTAGCTGGTCTGTCATAATATAATAGAGACAGTAGATCTAGCTGGTCTGTCATATATAATAGAGACAGTAGATCTAGCTGGTCTGTCATAATATAATAGAGACAGTAGATCTAGCTGGTCTGTCATAATATAATAGAGACAGTAGATCTAGCTGGTCTGTCATAATATAATAGAGACAGTAGATCTAGCTGGTCTGTCATAATATAATAGATAGAGACAGTAGATCTAGCTGGTCTGTCATAATATAATAGAGACAGTAGATCTAGCTGGTCTGTCATAATATAATAGAGACAGTAGATCTAGCTGGTCTGTCATAATATAATAGAGACAGTAGATCTAGCTGGTCTGTCATAATATAATAGAGACAGTAGATCTAGCTGGTCTGTCATAATATAATAGAGACAGTAGATCTAGCTGGTCTGTCATATATTAGAGACAGTAGATCTAGATGGTCTGTCATTTATATTAGAGACAGTAGATCTAGCTGGTCTGTCATGATATATAATAGAGACAGTAGATCTAGCTGGTCTGTCATATTATAATAGAGACAGTAGATCTAGCTGGTCTGTCATAATATAATAGAGACAGTAGATCTAGCTGGTCTGTCATATATATTAGAGACAGTAGATCTAGCTGGTCTGTCATATTATAGAGACAGTAGATCTAGCTGGTCTGTCATATATAATAGAGACAGTAGATCTAGCTGGTCTGTCATATTATATAGAGACAGTAGATCTAGCTGGTCTGTCATAATATAATAGAGACAGTAGATCTAGCTGGTCTGTCATATATAATAGAGACAGTAGATCTAGCTGGTCTGTCATATATAATAGAGACAGTAGATCTAGCTGGTCTGTCATAATATAATAGAGACAGTAGATCTAGCTGGTCTGTCATAAATAATAGAGACAGTAGATCTAGCTGGTCTGTCATAATATAATAGAGACAGTAGATCTAGCTGGTCTGTCATAATATAATAGAGACAGTAGATCTAGCTGGTCTGTCATAATATAATAGAGACAGTAGATCTAGCTGGTCTGTCATATTATTAGAGACAGTAGATCTAGCTGGTCTGTCAATATAATAGAGACAGTAGATCTAGCTGGTCTGTCATAATATAATAGAGACAGTAGATCTAGCTGGTCTGTCATAATATTAGAGACAGTAGATCTAGCTGGTCTGTCATATATAATAGAGACAGTAGATCTAGCTGGTCTGTCATAATATAATAGAGACAGTAGATCTAGCTGGTCTGTCATATATAATAGAGACAGTAGATCTAGCTGGTCTGTCATAATATATAGACAGTAGATCTAGCTGGTCTGTCATATATAATAGAGACAGTAGATCTAGCTGGTCTGTCATAATATAATAGAGACAGTAGATCTAGCTGGTCTGTCATAATTA